>NC_137008.1:8062339-8179839 GCF_032717465.1 Coenobita brevimanus | reverse complement strand
GGACTGAAGATGAACCGAAATAAAACTAAAGTAATGTTTAATCCACGAACACCAAAGAGCGTTATCAGAATAAGCGATGAAATTCTTGAAGAAGTTGAGGAGTACAACTACTTGTGACAAATACTAAAATTAACGAAATATCATGATAGCGAAATAAAAAAGACGCAATACAATTGAATGGAAAGCATTCGGTAAACATAGAGACATTATGAAAAGTAGCTTGCCAGTTTGTATGAAACGAAAAGTATATAACGAATGTATAATTCCAGCTATGACGTATGGTTGTGAGACCTGGAAACTGACAAAATCAATGGAAAATTAATTAATCCGTTCTCAGAGAGCAATGGAAAGGTCAATGTTGGGAATATCTTTAAGACTCAGGAAAAAGATCAACCTGGGTGAGAGAGCAGACTAAAGTCAAAGATATTATAGAAGTTATAAAAGAACAGAAATGGAGGTGGGCAAGCCATATAGCAAGAATAAGGGATAACCGATGGAGCTAGAGGCTGACTGACTGGACACCAAGAGATTGTAAGAGTAGCAGAAAAAGGCCAGACAGGAGATGGAGAGATGAGATAGAGAAATCTGCAGGAAAAACGTGGCAGAGATTGGCTCAGTCAAGGAATTCTTGGAAAAGGTTGAGGGAGGCCTTTGTTCAGCAGTGGACTAGTTACGGCTGATATATATATATATATATATATATATATATATATATATATATATATATATATATATATATATATATATATATATATATATATATATATGCTCAACCGGTCAGACTGGGATGCTGTCTAAAACCAATGTTGTGTAATAATATCAATGTACTACCGAGAACTGCGCACTTCATAATAATTCCTACATAGGTCACACGATTTGCAGCCCAGGTCGTCGGCTATCTCTGCATGTACAAGATAGAGCCATCAAACAACATCATCAAGGACACCACAGAACTGATGTTCATAGAGACAGTATGGCCGAAATCACCAAAATTGTCGCACGGTGCAATGACTTGAGAAAACCGAAAATTTATCTATCTAGCTATTGCCAGATGCCTCAATCCCGTAAGTGGCCACAAAAAAATCGCCTCCACGTTGCCCAGTTCAATGTCATTTCACCGCCCTGCTCCCAGCTCACACACCCCTCTCTCATATACCTCTCCACTCCATCCCTCCATCTCATCCTTGGCCTACCCTTCACTCTCTCCCCCTCCACCTCACCCACATACACTCTCCTTGCCAGTCTTTCCATCCTCTCCAAATGGCCAAACTACCACAGTGTGTTTCTCCTAGCGCTTCCTATCACATCCACATCCACACCACAACGCTCCTTCACATCCTCATTTATCAGTCTGTCTCTTCATGTGACTCCACGGGCTCCTCTCAAATAACTCATTTCCACTGCCCTCACTCTTGACTTCTGTCCCTCCGACAACGTCCAAGCTTCACTTCCATATGTCAGAGTTGGCATCACAATACTGTCATGTAGTAACTTTTTCACTTCCATGCTCACTTCCCTGTTTCTTATCACTGCTTTCAAGGAACAAACAGCCTTTCTTCCTTGTTGTACCCATTCAAATACTTCACCCTCCAAACTTCCATCCTTACTCATCATACTACCCAAGTACTTAAACGTACTCACATTTTCCATTTCCTCATCATCCAACCTCACTGTACTATTCACTGGCTTCACTTCTCCCGAAGACCATCACTTTATTCTTCCCTACATTCATCTTTAGATTCCGTTTCTTACACACACTTCCAAACTCCACCAAGCCTTAAAGCTCCACTTCATCTTCACTTAACAACACAGTATCATCTTCAAACAACAGTACAGGGAGTTTCCACATACTGCCCTCTCTCATTAGGGCCACTCCAACATCCACTGCCCAACCTTGTATCTCTTTTTTATCCCCATCCATATACAGACTGAACAACCATGGAGACATGACACATCCCTGTTTCAACCCAACCTTCAAATAGAAATATTCAATCAGTTCACTATTCACACACACTGAAGCCTTAGCACCCTCATACATTCTCTTCACAGCATTCAACAACTTCCCATGTACTCCATATATTCCTAATACTTTCCACAATCCTTGTCCATCCATCCTGTCATATGCTTTCTCGAAATCCATGAAGGCCGCATACAACTTCTTTCCCAACTCTAGACACTTTTCCACCAGAGCTCTAAGAATGAATGTCCGATCTACATAACCTCTTCCCTTCCTAAAGCCTCCATGTTCTTCTCCAACTAATTCCTCTGTAATTTCCCTAACTCCGTCAATAAGTATCTTACCATATACTTTTCCTATTACACAAAGAAGACAAATACCACTGTGATTACCACACACTACTCTCTCCCCTTTCCCTTTGTACAAGGGAATAATTATACCTGACCTCCAATTCTCTGGAACCTTACCTTCCTCCCAGGCCAATCTGCACTCCTTCCACATCCATTCTACTACTATCTCTCCCCCATGCTTCAGCATTTCACCACACGCTGCATCAATTCCTGGGGCTTTCCCCATTTTGACTTTCTTAATTGCTTCCACAACTTCCATCCTATTGATTTCTTCCTGTATTCTCACCTCCCACCTTCTCCCGGTCATTCCCCAGCCACTTATACTTGCATTACTTTCAATCTCTATGTGCAACATTTCCGTAAAGTGTTCTCTCCATCTGCTCACTTTTTCTCCCTTCTCCATTAGTAATGTACCATTTTTTTTTCTTTCACTCCCCTGTTAACTTCATTGCCACCCTGTCTAACTCTCTTTACCTCTTTCCAGGACATTTTCTTAGTCCCTCCACTTTACACTCAAATTCCTTCGAAAATCCTCATCCACTCTCTTCTTACTCTCTCTTACTAATCTTTTCATCTCTCTCTTCCTTTCTACATAAATTATAACTCTCTCTTTCGTTTCTCAACTTCCTCCATGCCTCTCCTTCCCATCCACTCACAGTATGTTTCCTTCTTTTGCGCCACAGCTTGTATCACCTCTTCATTCCACCATGCTGTTCCTTGCACCCCCTTTCGTCTTCTCTTCACCCCACACACCACCTCACATGCTGCACATATTTCTTCTGTGAATATCTTGCACACATTTTTCACGTCCCCCATCTGCTCCAATTCATACTTACCCAATCGTTCCTCCACTTCTCTCTTATATTCTGCCTTTTCCTCATCCTTTTGTAAACTTTCTACTCTCCTTGCATCTACTCTTTCATCCCGTCCTTCCCTTCTTCTATTTCTCCATTTTACTTGGACTGTGATTCTGACTACCATCAAGTGGTGATCAGAAAGCCCACTCCCCGAAGCTCTATAATGCTCTTGCATCCGTTACACCTCTTCACATCCTTTCATCCACACACACATTATCAATCATTGCCTTCCTTTCATTCAGTTCACCATCCACCCTTCTCATCACTCGCCATGTATACCTGTGGATCATTTTGTGTCTGAAGAGAGTTTTGACTATCACCAACCCCCTCCCTTCACAAATGTCCACTAAACCACTGCCATTCTCATCTATCTCAGCAGGCACACCCCACTCACCAGTTACTCCATCCACCTTCACATTCCCTACTTTACCATTCACATCACAAGTAAAAAACACTCTCATTCCTTTCAAAGTTTTCCATGCACACTTCCACATTTGTCCAGAAATCTTCTCTCACTCTGCTTGCACGATATTATGTTGGCGCATACACACACGCAATCGCCCACATTTGTAGTCCAACTTTCAATCTTACCCACACAATCCTTGAGCCAACTGATCCATACTTTCTTATGTTCTTCCATTTGTTACTCACAACAATGCTCACTTTTTCATTTGCCCTCTCATTCTCATCTACTCCTGCACATATACCCCATCCATACTCCCATTCTCTCACATTCCCCCCTCACCATTTAGTTTCAGTTAATCCACATACATCCACTTTCGCATCCTCAAGTATCTGGACAATTTCTCTATCTCTCTCTTTCACCTCATCATTTGCACCCTTACATTCCACGTAGCCATCCGTTTTACGTCCTTTTTTCGGTCCTCAGTCGTCATTTTTTGGTCAGTCCTGATTCAAGGCTTCTTGTTCGTATTTTTAGTTAGTTGTTTTCCGGGGAGGAGCACTAACCCTTCGACAACACACTTGCTGTGACGTAGGGAACACGTATCGATTGGTTATAAAGATACCACCCACCGTTGTAAATGTTTTCCTGGTTTACAGGAAATCACTTGGCTTACCACTCGATGTAGAGCTACTATAAACAGAGTACCACTACATTAAGTGGGTGGATGATGGTAAACTGGTAAACTTTAAAGTTACGATTGTTTTCACTGCTTTGTGAGAAAATGGAGTCATCTCATGTTGCCCTTACTCCACAAAGGAATCGGATAGTTATCAAAAGAAAATGTGTTGTCTTGAGTATATGAATAACTGAAGTAGGAGACGCTTACTTTCTTTACTCTTGAAGAGAAACTTGAACTTTGTGAGTTATTAGCTGTTGAAACTTAGTGTGCCAAGTTCTGTTACATGGTAGATATTCATGATCACTTGAAAGAGGTCAGTACTGGCTTGCAAGGGAGACATGAAAGTTTGTTACAATCTACAGACAAAATGAAGGCTCTGGCAGAAAAATGGGGCTCTGGAATGTTAAAGGGGCAGAAGGTAACATACATGTTTCCAAAGACAGCTGATACAATTAACATTTTACACTGCTCTACTGATATGTGAGCACCTTGGAAACCTAAATAATAGCATTGGTGAGCACTGTTCCCCAAACAAGAGTGTTGAGATTTACGACTGACAGAGAATTCCTCTCTTTCATGATCCATCAAACATCCAGCAACCTAAACTCAGTAAAAGGAGCTATCAGACAGCCGTATGATCGTTAAAACTCACATGGACGTGTCACTTGAAGATGTTTCAATTCACATTGATGACGAATACTTGCAAATAGCGTGAGCAGACCTAATATTTCTTCATCAAACAGTAAGGAAGGGTCAAGACTGCTAAGTGCTGAAAAAGAAATGGGAGTGTGCATGCCCAGTATTCCTGCTAACATACAGCGGATATGCAGTTCCAGTCAGGCATATGTATCTCAGTAATTACTCTTGTTCTTTCACTTTGTTTCTCACCAAGTGGAAACTTAGGTCACGTCCGTCCGTCCGAACGTCCATTTGTCGTTTCCACTCTGTATCTCAGAAACCATGTGTTGAAATTATCTTATATTTTGTATGATTGTAGGGCCAGTTTGGAGGTTGATGCCCGTTATTTCGAAATTACGAAAAAATCCAGGATGACCGACTTATGAATTTTTTTTTATTTTTCAGATTTTAAATCCTTTATATCTCCTTTACTTTAACAGATAGGTTTAGTGGTTGTAACGAAGCGGAATATAGTCTCTGTGACTTGTTGGTTATTAGTGTTATTTTTGTGTCATATATATATATATATATATATATATATATATATATATATATATATATATATATATATATATATATATTTGAAGAAAGATAAATAGCTAGATACAGATAAACAGATAGATAGATAGATATAATCCTTTTACATACTTATTTGGATGAAAAAATGGGTAAATGTCTAGTATTTGTTTTTCTTGTGAGACCTTTCACAGAAAAATAATGAAAACCACTAGGTTAGTGGCAGCTTTATCTCCAATGACCTTGTTCATATTGTATTTTTACCACTTCTGGATTGTTTTTGCTCTTTTAGTTGGGACTTTTCGAACCTGAGGTATTACATATAGCACTGATTAACTCATCCACCGCCGGAGATCCTGGAACGAGTTATACTGTCTGAGAGCAACATCAGAACGATAAAACATAAAATTGCTGGGACCAAATTTTCAGACTTGTTCGTAAGGTGGAGCACCTAACTTATATTCAGTTCCTCAGCTTATGCACCATGAAGGCATCATAACACACACACAGCAGTTTGGTATTCACTACAGTTTTTAATTGCACCTTACCGGTTCCTAAGCTGCATCCGCTTCATGTCTGCCGCACCAGCTGATTTCTGTCCAGCCAATGGCAGAGGCTCTTATAAGCGGACATTTGGCATGATATCCCAATCACTGAGCCTTCTCTCATCATCTGTTTGGCTGTCTGATATAAACACAAAGTTCGTCTGTCCACTAATGCGTGAAAGATAACAAATATCTCATTATTCATCTAAGCCAAAGGCAATATAAGAAGAGAAAGAAATACTCCCATAGCATGAAAACCTGCCCTAAAGTTGTCCCAGCTTTTCCAGTGACGGACTAGTAAACTGCCATGACACTGGGGAAATTATTTGTTTATTGCAGCAAACATGTTTATTCTTTATTGGAGCTTTGATGAATGTAAGTGCCTTTAGTGCCACCATTTGGCCTTGGAAATCTACGTATTGACTACTAGCTTGCTCTAAATTATTTATCTCATTCACTGTTATAGAATTCTTAATTTCTAGTTTTCTGAAACAGCACCGTTCACTTGGATGGTTACTCAACAATAGACTGGCCTTATCCTGTAGAATAATCAGCAACTAACCTAAACTGACATACCATAGCTGTACATAGCCTAAGCTAAGCTAACCAAACATGACAAAACCCAGTAGTAGTAGCGATCCTATAGTTGAGCAGAAAACCTGACCTAGCCTAATCACACCCACTTAACGTTATTTTAACTTAAATACCACAACAGAGGGCGATAAGCTAACAGTCAGACATGACCTAACCTAAAGTTAATTTAGATGCCATACTAGAGGAAGATAACCAAACCTAACCTAGACAGACTTGACAACCCAATTTGATGCCATAAGAGGGAGATAACCTAACCAGACTTGACCGAACCAAACTTTACTGTAACTACATAAGACGGGGATTATGCACTCAGACCTGAGCTAACCTAACATTAATGTACTCGTAAAAACCACAACAGATGAAAAGAATCTAACCAGACCTCACCGAACCTAATTTTAAAGTAAAAGCCATAGCACAGGGAGATAACCAGACCTATACCTTCACAGTAAATTCCATAAATGAGGAAGATAACCATCTGACGGAACCTTCTTTTAATGGAAATGCCATAACCGACAGAGTTAAGCGAACAAGACCTCAGCCAACCTAATCATTACGTAATGCCTTAACTGAGATAAACTAATCAGACCTGACCTAACCTTATTATAACGTAGATGCCATAATTGAAGGAGATAACCTAGCTTAACCTAACTATAATCGACAACTTTATTTTAACATACTATATTGATGCCATTTTAGAAGAAAAATTTATAACCTAATCAAAACTAATCAGATGCGAATTGGCCTAATTTTACAGTAGATGACAAAAAAAGTGAGATAACCTTATCTATGTACCGTAGATGTTGTAACAATAAAATGAGCTAGAGAATCATCCTCACCCTCTTTCTTTAGGTAGAGTATGAAACTGTATTTACAACGGGAGTTT
This sequence comes from Coenobita brevimanus, assembly GCF_032717465.1. Classification (NCBI taxonomy): domain Eukaryota; kingdom Metazoa; phylum Arthropoda; class Malacostraca; order Decapoda; family Coenobitidae; genus Coenobita; species Coenobita brevimanus. The sequence goes on along the minus strand of NC_137008.1, from coordinate 8,172,374 downwards.
ATGGAACAGTAATTGTTTAGAGCTGCCTAAAGTCAGCGATGAGTATAATAATTTCAGTATCGGTTTGCTGTGTGTTAGTTCGAAAACAAATGTCCTTCCCTCATGGTCTGCTTGAGTGCGTCGAAAATGGCTTTCCCTCTGCCACCTCTGTTTGTGTGACATTTCTGTTATTTTACCAATGATAGAGTATTCACAAAACTCATTGCTGCACAAAATATTATTATGGCTTTTCTTTTTATCGTTGTAGCAGTAGTTTAAATGCTTTAGCAGCATCGATTAGAGTGCAAGAGGGCCAGAAGCTATCGACAGGCTAAGGGGTCACATGAGTGATAAATACACTGTTTCTTTATTGTGGCGTAGATTAAGGTATGTCCTCCCTGCCCGTAACTTGCAGCGCCAGATGTCACTGTAGGGAGGTTGTACCCATAACCTATGAATGACGAGCTATCTGCCTCAATGGCGTATCTTCAGGTGACGCTAGGGGATTCGATTAAAGTTCTGTGAATACACCTCCTGGATTGAAATGTAAACCTCATGCATGTGTCACTTTCTACCAAGCCACCTCCAGAATTCTCGCTGTCATTAAACACACAGATCATCAGGAAGTATAATTACGTAACGGTTGAGATTTGGACACATGTTCATGTACCGGTAACATTTTTACTCACCTGGACGAAGTCCGGCGAGGCATTGTTTTTGGTCGAGTATCTTTGTTTGTTCGTTTGTTTGTTAGCAACATTACGGAAAAACGGCTGGATGAAATTATGTGAAACTTTCAAGATATGTGGGCACTGGTCCCAAAAGGAAGTGATTGAATTTTGGAGGTAAACGAGTGACCATGAAAAGTCAAAATCAAGGTCAAGGATTTTTAGAGAGCTATAACTTGAAACTGGTGGAAGATAGAGATATTTACCATTATCAGTACACAAGAACTCCAATATGGGCTTTCATTTGGCACCAAGACCTTTGACCTTCAGTGACCGTCAAAAGCCAAGTTCAAGGTCATTATTATTCAGAAGGCTACAACTCGAAACTGGTTGAAGACAGATTTTGTTATCAAGATGTATGAAGTCTCATATGGACTTTCATTTGGCATAATTACCTTTGACCTTGAGTGACCTTGAAAGGTTAAACGCAAGATCACGGATTTTCAGAGGGCTATAACTTGGAAACGGTTGACAATGAAATAACTGCTGTTGGGCGAGGTTTGTTGTGCCTGGCACCACTTGTTTACTTAGGAATGGCTCATCTAGTATTTCTAACAGTTGTGCCCTTCCCTACCGGGACACCCTGTGTATATTTGCTGGTCAAATTCTTGTTTGTTTCAACTAGTCTTACCCTCATATCTCGGATGGTTCCCACGCAACGAGTCGTCTTGTAAAATAGTATCCCATTAGCCAGAGCAAAACAATTTTGCCAGTTACAATATGTAGTTGTGGAAATGGAAATACAGTATGTAAGAATTCTGCAGTTACTCTGCAAACTGTATTTACCAATAGGGCTCTATGAGCATTAGTATTGAAAGAACAAACATTCTGATTCCCTTCTTCAGAGACAGATAGCGACTGGCGAGTTTGAGCAAACTCAAATAAGGCAGTAATGGAATCCGATACTGCAGTTTTGCGATGTTGTGGTGCCCTTCACTGACACTACGTCGATACCCAGTTACTGTTATTGAGGTTGTGGCTGGTGATATTGGTGGTTGGCGAAATTGCTGGTGTATTTGTTCAGTCCTGCTGCTATATCATTAATTTATTTTACATTATTCTTTCTTTTTCAAGATAATCCTGTTTGATAATATAAATTAAAGCCGATAAACTGTATTACTTTTGTTTTACTTTCAAAATAAGGTCAACAGATAATTTGTTTCAATTGTTCTAAACTGAGGATAGAACTAGAAATTTCTGAAAGTGAATAAAAGGAGGGGGGGGACCCCAGGGTACTGACCTATGAATGGGCCAATAGGCGGAGGACAGTATGCATAGTGCCCTTACAGCAAAATCACTTGCGCAGGAACCCTGGGCACTAAGGGGTTAAGAACTGACAAATTTCCTCTGCACCAAAAGGACAGCACTGACGATGGTAACAACTAAACATAAAAAGATATAAAGTACAGCACCTGCACCTCACGATCGGTCAAACGGCCAAAAACTTGATTTTTTTTTTTTTTTTTTTTACAAGATGAAGAAAGGAAGGAAAACAAATTAATTAAAAATAAATATTTCATACACCAGATTACAGGTGTCTTTCATTCATGAGAAAAAAAATAAAAAAAGGTAACAGACTTGAGCAGCTGTATGTTGAAGTTTGGGGGGTAACTATTCCAAGGAAGTGAGTTGCAAAGGGATGCAGATCGGGAAATAAAAGAATTCTGATAGACAGAAGTTCTGCAATATAGCAGTGTGACATTCCAGTCATGAATGCTACCAGATACCTGAGCAGCAAGGTGGAAGGCGTGGAGCAATGGGACAATGGATGCAGCATCCTTTGAGCATGTGCCATAAAACTATCAGTAAGAGATTTCAAGAGAGGCAACATTCCTTCATACTTCTTGGGGAGATAGTTCATTTGCAATAGCAAGGTTATTAATAATTCTCATAGCTTTGTACTAAGTTTTGTCCAGTTGTTTTAGTGTAACCTCTCCACAGTCTCCACATGCACTCCACAAGGGTTACCAATATTCCACCAAAGAGCAAACATTACTTGTAAATTATAACCAACTTCTCGTGAGTGAAGAAGTTACGTATTCTGTAAATACCAGTACCACTGAAGGTAATATAAGAAGAAGGCAATATCTGTCTAGCATTGAATTGTATATATACATATATATATATATATATATATATATATATATATATATATATATGAGAGAAGAAGTGAGTTTTACGCCAGGTACCCTTTTTTTTGGATAAGGGCTAAGGCGTTGCCCCTGGGTAGAGGACTTTGGTTTGGAGCGTGTAGCATTTTATGACCGGATGCCCTTCCTGATGTCTACCAATGACCCTTGGGTGGATTCGATCCTCCGACCCTTCGGTCAGAGCGGAGCGCTCTAACCCACTGAGCCACGGCTGATATATATATATATATATATATATATATATATATATATATATATATATATATATCTATATATATATATATATATATATATAGTTTCCTGTTATTAAATTATAATGTTATTTTGTACCTATTCATGATCTTAGGTCTTGATTAATGGCGAGTACTGTACTGAATTGTGAGTTAGAGAAAGCAAACTTTGTGAATGTTTAAGAGTGAAGGAACTATGAAGTGTAGAATCATCTGCATATGGCTGAAGGGATTATGAGTGATAGATGGGAGATCATTAATCGCAGAGTGCAGTAACACTTTTTGAGTAGGAATGGTGCAGGTTCAAACTGGCGTCCCATCCTATAGGGTATAGGAGCATTTTCGAGATAACAGTCGCAAGGCTTAGTTCTAACCTTATGAACTAAAAGGCCTTCGCTATTCAAGTGCAAAACTACTCGCAAAGCCTTGCTCTCCTTTGTAGGAGTCGCATAAATGAACCACAAAAATTTATATTTTGTTTTTTCTTTCTTTTTTCTTCATCAGTCATAACCCCAAAACAGAAAGGCGTACGCGAGCATACTGTACACCACAACGCTGTTTGTCAAGTATAGATGTTTCTTTTCATGTTTAGAAAAGCTTTCAGGCTACGGTTCGCGAGTTACGGCCTTAAAAGCGCATCACAGTCACCCGTACGTGCTCCATTTTGTGCAATATCGGTTAGCTACAGCTTGCCTACGGTTAAAATACGTTCCATAACACTTCTTTCACGGGAAGGCATCCGCCTTTTTGTCATTCAGTATGCCATGTATGTAACAATCCAAATCTAACACTTGCTTTATGCATAGGCTAGTTATACTTCCACAAAAAGATCATAAATTAAAAAAATAAAATTTTTCTTCTGAATGATTGTTAAGAAGTAGGAATGGCAAACGTGAACAGATAAGAGATGAAAAAAACACAGAAACAACAGAGCATTCAGGATGGGAGGAGATTTGGAGACCTATACCCATTACAGTACTACATTCCACCAACAAGTCTGTGGCTAAACTGTGGAATGTAGAATGGGTATAGTTCACCAGATCTCCTCCCATCCTGAATGCTAGCTTGTTTCTGAGCTTTTTTCTTCACTTATCAGTGAACTTTTGCCATTCCTACTTCTTAATTATTTTAGAAGAAAATTTTTGTTTTCTAGTATGGCATGCTGGCATTAATCTAGTGGTAATTAAAATACTCATCATCTACATCTACTCTTATGTTTCTGTCGCTGAGATACGAGAAAACTAGTGAAAAAAATAGTAGGCCATTGGAAGGGAGTTTGGACAGTATGGCATGGTGCCACATTGTCAAAAGCTTTAGGAAAATGAAAGGTACTGCGTAGGTTTCTTCATATTGGCCAGTTGACTTATGGATGGTATGAGTCAAGAAACTCAGTATATAATTTTTAGTTCATTCGTGGCGAAAAACATATTCTGTCGCTGATTAAGTTGTTGGATACTAGATGTTTGACAATGTCATATTAGCTGCAGTTTCAAATACTTTACCAAAAGAAGGTGTGATAGCTATTGGTCTGCAATCAGAGGGATCAGGAGAACATCCTTTCTTCGGAACTGGGTGGATATGGCTTCTTTCGAAGAATTAGGGAACGTAGATGCACAAATGCATAGTCTGAATAATTTGGCTAGAAGAGCAACAAGTTCTGGGGAACAAGTTTTCAAAACATTTGGAGTCATTCCATCTGGACTTGGAGCTTTATTGGTTGGTAAATTGTCTAGAATGGATTTTACTTATCTTGTCTGTATCATAAGTACAGCAGTGTCCTGAGAGTCAAGTTCTAGTGCAGGGACATTCTGACTGACTTCCTCTAAGGTAGAATTTCTGACAAACTTACTGGCAAGGATGTTCATTTCTCCACGCAGATTTTAGTGGAGGAATAGGTGATGACTTGCTACAGTTATTATTGAAAGAAATGAGAGTTAACTAGAATATTCTATTGTCATTAGGATTATTTCACAGTTTGGATGCTTGGTTGTCAATAAAGCTTGATATAGCAGATTTTATCACTGGTTTTGCATAGTTTTTAGCAATTTTAAGTTGACTGAGGGATTCAGATGTTTTTGATAATAAATAAAAGCTATTTGCTAAGAACTTTTGGGTTGTTGCTCTCGTACAGTTGCTGTCAAGCCATTATAGAGGGTCCGACTTTTTAGTAAACTGTTGGCTGGATATGAACAATTCCATGCCAGCTTGCATTATGTCATTAATGTGGGACTGAGCAGACTAGTATCGTCAGTCTTGGCGGAATGCAACAGCCATTCAACATTTTGGACGTTAAAAGCACCCAAAATGGTAATTTCAGTGGTAAGGGTGAGGTTAAGGTTGGTCATCTGTGTGCATATCGAGTCATACACATTGGGCTCTGAAGAAGCACTGGGGTATCGATAAACTATACTGATATATTTGGTAATATTTAGGTAATTTAGTATGTACGGTATAATAAATAATCAAAGTTAGCTGACATGAAGTTAAAAGTAGTGTCGACTGCAAAATCAGAATTGATATCAGAACACGTGTCACCCTTGCTATTGAAATTTTTGAGAAGTGGTAACCAGGAAAACTAAACGGGAATGTCAGTAGAGGAAGAGATTTGGGCGTCTGTGAGGAATAGGGCTAGAGGAGATACAGATGATAGGAAAAAATGAACAGAATTCAGATTGGTACTGAGACCACAGATGTTCGTGAAATATACTCGTAAGGCCGAACCCGCACTTCTCCGCTGACGAGCATGAACAGTGTTAGCAATAACAGCTGTCGATAAAGTCGCTTGACTGCGACCAGGAGGACCCTGTGCTGCCAGCCCTACCCTGCCGGTGGTGGCAGTCCTAGATACCATCGAATTTACTAATAAGAATGCAGCGGCCATTGTTAAGGGAGGATGGAAATAGGTGTGATATCTAATGTGAACGAGTATACAGTGTGGTGTAGACAGGCTGAGACAGAGGTATTTTGAGAGTATGATAACTTACTCTCCATCTGAATGAAAACTGAAAATATTCAGCAAATCGAGATGGTCAGGAACAGGTCTTGAGGGCTGGTGAAACGGGAGCTCCAGCGCTCCCTATCACCAGTTTGCCATCCACCTCGGGAGTACCGCCCTGCTCGACCGGTGCTACAGTCTACTCCCCTTGTTATCTTGACCATTATCTTACATTATTCAGAAAATCGAACTACTTCATCATAGTCTGACCTTTAACATTTAACTATGTTTATTTTATATCTGACCAAAACTATTTCACTTAACATTACCATATTGTCCTGACCTTTGGCCGATTGCTCTCAAAGTCAAACCACTTCTTTAATCCATGACCTCAATGCTTCCACCACGTTGGCTGAAATCTGTTCGAACAATATGATGCACTTAGAGTGTACAATACTCGCACCATTCAGTAGGTCTAAAGCCTCGTCCACGCGATCAGTGGGAACCTGTGGTTCTGGGGTATGGTACTGGAAAAATCTTTGAAAAGTATTCAGGGAGATGTGAAATTCAGCACTATGCTCGTTTCTTATGCTTAAGGAGTGATTTGCCATGACGCATCGAAAGTGAAGAACAAAATACTTAGAAATGGCAGGTGCACACTGATCCTGTAGAAGGCTTTTACGGCCAAACCTTTGACCCTCCCCTGTGCCTCTGGCATTTGCCTGAAGGCTTTCAAAATCGAATTACTGCATGCCTACGCTCCCTCTATTTCCCAATTTAAAAAAAAATCGGATTAAACTGACCTATTTGTATTTAAAGACCGATCAGACTTATTCGAATGAAAAGGCTGAAACTTTGACCTTCTGGATGTGACCTTTACATCAGACCGACTGTTCTTAAACTCATTTGCTTCACAGTTTTCTCTTCCTCAACTCATCCACCAATGTAGGTTTAAATAAAATTGATACTCACTGAGGTGACCTTGCCCGTGACCTATGACTTATGATCGTTTTCGGGAAATACAATCACCTGTTTTCTGGTGGTCCCAAATCATTTAAAAATTAGAACAAAACCATTCATTTTCTCCAGCAGTAATGCTTTCAGACTTGCAGACAAAAAGACATATAGACTGGACCAAACACATTCGCCCCTGTCTGGAGTGCAACTCTCATGTGTAGGGAGGTTCCCCACATACAGCTCTTCTTAATAGGTTGGAGTCAAATGCATTTCATATAATCAACTCCGCTCCTCTTACTGGCTCCCTTCAACCTCTGTCCCTTCGCCGCACTGTTGCCTCTTTATCTCTTTTATATCGCTACTTCCATGGTCATTGCTCCTCTGAACTGTCAGCTTGCATCTCTCCACCTTTACGACGGGTGCGTAGCACCCGTCTAGCAATAAACTCTCATCCTTTTTCTGTCCAACTCTGTAATGCAAGAGTTAACCGTTACTCCCAATCCTTATTTATGCAACAGGTCAACTCTGGAACTGTCTCCCTCTGTCTGTATTTCCTACTTCCTATGATCTCCAGTCTTTCAAACGCAGTGTGTCCAGGCATCTCGAAATGAACAGATATTGAATTTGGCTCTCTTTTGTATTGTTGTTGTTTGTTTTTTTTGGAAGGAATTGTTTTGCGGGCTCGTAGCTCTTGGTTCCTTCTTCCTCGCATTAAAAAAAAAAAAAAAAATCCTTCGCACTGCTTAAGTGTGTGTATTTATACTATTAACAAACAAATAAAACAATTCAAACATTTGCTGCTGGGGACAGGCATAGATTTACTCTCCAGTCTTCTCAAAGAAAACACTTCTAAAGCTAATTAAACCCAACAAATAAAATTCCTGTGCTTTCTTGGAATTTATTGGTTTCAGATTTATTTATGGTTGTGTTATAAATATTTTCCCCCTTGAAAGGGAATTGTATTGCGGAAAGGCACTCTGCATTCTTCTCCAGTTCCTTTTTCTTGACCAGTGCTTGTTGACACGATTTCAGCATTAACTTATTCGACCGATTATACCTGAATCTACAGTACCTTAGCTTTTGGTCAGTTGTTCTAAGATTTAAACAACTTCACCCTAGACCCCTTAACTAAGCTTGGTTTATATGTGATGAAAAACGGTTTGAGCTGACTTTGTCCTGGTGTCGGTACTTCGATATGCCTTTCTCATATTTTTATTAAGTCCTTAAGAATTATTATACAGCTCAAAATTGTAAAAAGATTAGTATGTCACCACCAAAGGGCTGGTGCAAAAATACCAGAAACTCAAGGAACCATCTTACCATTGTTCTGTGATTTCCTCGTTTAATTTGAACTACAAATAAATGTATTATGCATTTTCACATAAGAGATATACTTGTAGAAATATCACGTTTTTGCTCGCAACTGTTGCGTATAATAAAATTTCCATCCTGAGTACTTCCACTATGTTGCTATGTTGCGTTTATTTTGTTAAATCAATATCAGTTTAGTTATTGTACACTGTAGCCTTCATTGTGCCATTTTGTTTTATAAATGTATATATAATGGCTCGTACTACAGTAGTGTAAAAGATTATCAGAGTTATTTAGGTTTGACACTTTAGCAATAAGTCATAGTGCTAACCTGAACGCTTGATTCTAGTGCAGTCAGAATATGAAAAAAAGCTGTGAAAACTCATAAAGTGCACTGAGAATACATGCAACAGGTGCAGTGGTTGTAATAAATGGTTTTTCGGAGCTGGAGGTAAAGTTTTGTCGCTCAGTTATGAGGAGACTAGGAAACACATCTGTAGTTGTGTGTGTGTGTGTGTGTGTGTGTGTGTGTGTGTGTGTGTGTGTGTGTGTGTGTGTGTGTGTGTGTGTGTGAGAGAGAGAGAGAGAGAGAGAGAGAGAGAGAGAGAGAGAGAGAGAGGGAGGGAGAGAGAGAGAGAGAGAGCAAATTATGTGGAAGCAGTACGTCAGCAGTTGAGAGAAGTGTGTTCAATGATGGAACCTTTCTCGACACTTTACGATCTTCCAAACTCGACCCATTAAGCAAATGGTACCTCTGTCACCATACGTTATCTGACCATCTCCTTGTTCCATACATTCGTCATTTTATTTCTCACACACTTCCTGCTACCTCCCATGCTTCTTGTTCCTTTCTTTTCCGCTTATTTCGTTTCACTATCAATGATGCTTCTTTGTTCATATACAGGCATAATTTTTATCTCAGTCTTAACAGTGAAGACAACACTATTTTATCCACCCATTGTTTCTCACCTATGATCTGAATCCCTCTCATCCCTTACTGCTTGTTCCAATATGTTTCCTACTTGTTATCATCTCCAGACGTTGTCAATAAGCATAATCGGCACCCTTTTCTTATATAGCCTTTTCCCACTCATGCTGGGGTTATTACCTCGATATTATCCTACGTAACAACGTTACGTTACGCCACTGTCGGCACTGTACCCACTCTCATCTCTGACCAAAGTGCCATCCTTGCCATATAATGCCATCCTTCCCACATGTTCCATTCCAATAATTTTTCCTCGCCACTATCATGTCGGAAAAATTAGTATCTCCCCTTCGTTACCGCCTCTTTTCAGTACATGCCTAATTCCTCGTTTGTGAAGCATTCCTTCAACACATATACTGGCCTTCCATCTTAAATAATTGCGTAGCTAGAAATCATATTATCATTAAGTGTGGCAAGTCACCCATGCTCGATCCTTGTTGCTCGGCCTGGGAACTGAATGTGAGATCGCCGCCTGTGTGAGAACGAGGAGCTGTGGAAGGCAGCCAAAATGTATTGTACCTTTCCCTTCCACCTCTCCCCCTCCCCCACCCAAACTCCCACCCCATTTTCTGCTCTGTTATTCTGCTGTCATTCAACGCCTGTCTCCATCAGGCCCACACGTTCAATTCAAGGCTGAATTCCGACCCTTGTTGGTCACACCCGTCAAGGTCACATTGACCTCCTTACCAGAGTTGCTTGTAACTCATATGCCAACCGCTTCCCTTTCTGCAAGGCAACTGTCTGGAAAATAATTTTGGAGGGGGTCAGGGAGAATATAGACCTGTGTACTGGTGCCAAATGGCCCATCAATGCTTTCATCCAACACTATGACAATTTCTTTGGGGTGTGACACATCTACCACTAGGTCAAGCATTCCTCTCTTACCCAATGTTGTGATATGATCGTTACTTCCGCTTACTTGGGGTATCAGTCAATTAACTTAGGACCAGTAAAACTCCTAGACCAGATAGAATATATCCAAGTCTTAAATCAAACGAAAAATAGAATTTTGGAACCCCCAACTCAAATATTAAACATATCACTAAGAACATGCACTGTTTACATGACTGGAAACTAGCAAGTAAAACTTCAGTATTAAATAAGGTATTAAGTCTCAGATCAGAAATTATCATCCAGCTAACTTAAAACACTAGTATGTAAATCACTGGAAACCCAAACTTGAAATAAAATAGTCAAGTTCTTAGAACCAATAATCTCAGTAAAAGTAGAAGACGGAATAATCGATCGTGTCTTACTAATATCCTTGACTTTTTCAGTGATATTATTGATATGAATAAGAAAAAACTAATTCATTAAAGAAATGTATCGGTTCTAAGAAAGCCTTAGGTAATGTTTTCCATAAACGACAACTTGAGACGCCCAAAGTTGATAGTATCAGAGTCCTGTCTAATGATGGGTTGAAAATTGGTTTACAATTGTAAATGGAGTTGTAATTAATGGGAAGGAAACAGACTGGGCGAATGTCACAACTGGGGTACCACAGGATTCAATTTTGGGTCCTATACTTTTTCTAATCTACATTAATAATATTGATAAAGGTTTGGGTTGCAAAATCTCCAGATTTGGTGATGATTAAACATCGGTATCCGAGAAGATAGGCACATCACAGAATGACGATTCAAAAGGAACATGATTGATGATTTAACTGGGCTTGGACATGGCAAATGGATTTTATAAAGGAAAAATACAAAGTTCGAAATATTAGGTTTTTAGAGAAGGAAAAAAAGGTTCACAGTGAATAATACGGAACTCCAGAATATAAGCACAGAAAAAAATTAAAGAAGTCGAGAGTGTGCAGAAGCAATTTAGAAATTAGCAAAGAAGCTGTAGAGCAATTACACACAAAATGGAGAATATCATTCTCACCTTGCACAACTCCTAAGTACACCCCTAACGGAAGTACTTCTTTTCAAATTTGGTCGCGTTGTTGCAAGAAAGATATGGAAAATTACAGAAGCGCAGAAAAGAGTTATAAATATGATACCCAAGTTTAGAAACAAACCAAGAGAATAACAAGTATAGAAGAGTTAAACGTATTTAATTTATCAAAGTGCAGATTCAGAAGGAATTTAATTCAAGCATATAAATTTTTCAAGGGTTTTTGCATTATGGTGGTAGATGAGTACTTCATAATAGACCAGTCCAGTTACACCAGAGGTAATGTGTATAAAATCATCGGCAAACACTTCCAGTCTGATGAAGCAAAACACAGGTTCAGTAGAGCTGTCAACATATGGAGCAAGCTGTTTAGAAAGGTGGTAATTTGCAGTGCAGCAATTACATTCAGAATATACCTCGATAAATATGTGGCTTCGAATCCGCAGTTAAATACGTTTATTGGTTTAAAATGCAAAAATGTTGATTACTAACTTTTCCTGTCTTTCAGATAATGGCGAATGAGGGAGCAATTTATCAGATAATGTCACTTTTCCCTTACACATTAAGTTGGTGTCAGATATAGTTCTTTCTTTTCTTATTGCCTTACCAATGAAATTTCCATGTAAGTCTTTCTATACTGCATGATGATTCTTGCCTTTTCCTCCCGACTTCGAATGGAGGGTTCGGTGGGCCTACGGTGGAAACCTTACTTTCTTAAACTTATTTTATATTCACAGAATAAGATATAGTCGTAGTCTTCTCAGTTACTAATAATCCAAAAGGACCATAGCCATTAGGACTGCTGTTACTTGCTTTCCATTGTATTCCTGGGGAAAGTCACAAGACAGCTGGCGGTCACCATCCCGGCAAACTCTATAGCTCTATCACGCATAACATACTCTCCTCTTAGGTTGCAACCGCTTTTTCATAGCCCCCTTCGTCCTTTGAACTGTTCTACATAGGCGTAGGTAATTTTAACCATCTTCCTTAGGTCTCAGGGGATATTCTTACACCCTATTCCAAATACCTCATTTTTATACCATACCACAGAATTTATTTTTACCTTGTCATGAATCATCCTTTTTCTATGTCTGCCCCCCTCTTTACCTTGTCATGAATCATTCTTTTGGTGTGTCTGCCCTCCTCTCTTCCTATTTCTTCCATTTTCCTGTCACTTTTTATTACTGTTCTTTCCTCTTCAGGTGGCTTTACATCGAGTGACAGTCCTAATGGTTTCCTGTAAGTCAAGAAACCATTTACAGCGCTGGGTGGTAACCATGTAACCAACCCATATATGTTCCTTGCATGTCAACAGGTGGGCTAGCGGAGGTTAGTGCCTCTCCCCGTAAAACAGTTAACTCAAAGACAAACGGCCACCCCATCTGGGGTTCTGGCGTCTGGTTATAGATAGGTAGATAGATGAATCTTCATGTTCCATACATATTGTTGTACTTCGTTGATTATTTCATTCTGATATTAATCATTTATTGTGTCAACGGCCATTAAGTTTCTCAGTCTTCAGTCACTACTATCATTATATGTACATCCTATTCCACTTTTAAAGTGGTTGCTAGTTATTCTTTGTTTTGCATCGTGTTAGTGTTCCCATGATCGTCTCTATTGTTTTCATAGAGTTGCCAAGTAACGTGTACATTTGTATCATCAACAGTATACGATACTGAATCTCATGTTGCTTTATTATTTACATTTCCGCTTGGTCTTAAGCTAAGGTGCTTCCTACAATATTGAGACGCACTGTACGGTAGGAATAAAATAAACATAAATAACACATACGAGTATATTCCTTTCATAATTATTCACCTCACACACCAATTCCTAATAAGAAAATAAAAGTCCCCCCCTACCCACGACTCACACACACACACACACACACACACACACACACACACACCATGTCCGTCGCGATCCTATCTCTGTTAACTCGTCCGTCGATCCCATATACTTAACTGGACACTGGACCATAACTCTCCACAATAGCTTTACAGTGTTCAGTAGCGGTGGAACATTGCCTGTACCACCCACTGCCAACTCGTACCAACCCTTTTCACTTTATCCTTTCCTTACTTGAGCCACAGTCTGTCTCTCTGTGCAATTGTTCTCAAGCTCTTCCATCTTCCTTGCCACTTAAAGACAGATTATCCGACACCTCTGGGTCTCCATAGCGTTGCAAAAGATGTGTTGCAGAGATCAGTTGTGGTGTAAGGTGATTATTACAGATCCTTTGTTTATTTGGAATGTGTTTTGCACAAGTCTTGGCCGTTGTTAAAAAAATCTGCAATATTTAAAACTAATATAGGCACGCACAACAGAATATGAAAAACTTAAATTAAATATTGCTATGCAACATACGCACTTTGGTCTTTGATTTTACACTGTGATAATGAGCTTTATTTCTTTTTCATAATCGAATCCTTCTATCCTTCTCTTATCCTGATACATCCCCCAACTTTATTCTGTATCGGGATAAAACCGCTTAAGTTGATCTTTTCATATTACCTTGACCTTTGACCTAACCCCGAAAGGCGTACCATAGCCTAGCTTTATAAAACCAAAATTAACTTAATCAAGCCTAATCCAAATATTTATGAAGAGTGCCGAAATCGAACACAAGTATAAAAAATGCCGCTTGGCTAGCTTTTCTTTAGCCCCTGTCGGAATCTAGTCAATTTTCTCCCAATTTATGCCCTGGCGGTATTGGAGAAGACTGGACGCTTTCCCTGGGTGCAACAGGGACAATACCAGTTCGTGTTACAGTACATAATTATGCAGTTCGGACCTCCACTGACACTGGTAGCATGAGATGGGTGTGAGTGGCGGAGGTTGAGAGTAGTACAACAGTGCGGAAGTTCAGCAGGAGACAACTCTTGATAACATCATATGGCATTCTCTAGAACAAAATACAAAACGACTTAAATAGCCTCTTAAGTAGGCATTATTCTACTTTTTATTCCCATTACAGAGATTTTGTTCAAGTAGTATTTAAATATCTGGAACACCAGAGATTTGTGAAATGGTGTTCTTTTAGTCTATTTATCTGTTTATTGTCCAAAAACGGTATTTAGGGGGAAATTTAGTGATTACCTAGGCTATATTAAAAGGAGACTGTCGGGTATATGTATAACTTGCCTTTGTTAGCATCCATAACATTTGGCACATATTAAACAAATACTCAATCAAATTTTCACAAGAATTTTTAATACATTTGCTCCCATTCATAGGCATTAGTTCCTCTCTCTCTCTCTCTCTCTCTCTCTCTCTCTCTCTCTCTCTCTCTCTCTCTCTCTCTCTCTCTCATGCTATAACTTTCCTCTAATTTGTAGGTGTTTTTGTTTTTACTCCTTACTAAAGGCCACCATACTGTATTAGCATTTATCTTCCCTAATTTCCACACATTCATCGAACGAAATAGTCATGTGATCAGTCTTGCAAACCGTGATGTCATTTTTTGTGTCTCCTACCATGAACAAAGCTGCTTCTCTAGGTAAAACATTTTCCCATCAGACTAGGTTTCAATTCAAGCCCACACTATCATCATCCAATATTATAATGCACTTCCGACAAATTCTGGCCGTCGTGTAACCTGAGAAACGCTAATTTAAAGTTTCCTCTTGGTTCTCCAGTGGGACTCGTAGTGTCATTCACTGGACCCTGAATAAGTCTAACATTATTCACCACAAACACTGTCAGGCATACATTATTCATTCTAAATGGCTGTTAGTCTGGAGGAATTTCACTGAACCTCGTTCCGAGACATGTACAAAGTTTTATTGCATTTTTTGATACATTGGACCCTACTAATTAAAATAAAAAAGTGCACTCAGTTGGCACACACAAGCATTTTGTTATATGGGCCGAAATCCAAAATGGCCGCCCGAGAAAATGAAAAATTACAATATTTGATTACTGTTGTCACAAGTTTTACTAATATTACATTATTTAATTGTAGAATTATTTCAAGAAATTCTAGGCATAACAAAGTATAATATATATTTCTAAATTGTGAAAAGAAGAAATTACTCAATTATAATTGGTTAAAAAAGGCACCAAATGTGATTACCGTACTCTTTTAAACTGTCACCAGGTATTATCACAATATTTCATTTTCTTAACAAACTATACAGGGAAAGGATGGAGAATTAGGTCTTTCTGTCAGTAAACATTTTTCAATATTTAACATGTCTGTTCCAACAAACATATGAGGAGTAGACTGTAGCACCAGTCGAACAGGGCATACTCCCGAGGTGGAGGGAAGCTGGTGATAGGGAGAGCTGGAGCTCCTGTTTTACCAGCCCTCAGGATTTGATCCTGACCATCTCCCTTTGCTGAACATTTTCAGTGCATTCATTTACACAGAGAGTAGGCCAGCATGCTCTCTTAATACCTCTACCTTCAACTGTCAACACCACAGCACATGGGCACAACATATCACACATTCTATTCACTCTCTTTCACAATGGCCGCTGCAATGTTACCACCAAATGAGGTGGTACCTCGGATTGCCACCACCGGCAGGGTAGGGCTGGCGGCACAGGGTCCTCCCAGTCACCATCAAGCGACTGTGCCAGCAGTGACTGTTGTAATTTCCTGTAATACTCATCAGCGAGAAGTGAAAGTGCGGCCTTATTCTTCACCAACATCCGCAGCCTTAACGCAAACTTAAACTCAGTTCATTTTTTCCTTCAGCCCATATCCCCTTTGGCCCTTTTCCTCACAGAACCACAAATCTCACTCTCTACTGATATATCCCCACTGTGCTTTCATGGTTACCATCTCCTCACAAACTTCCGTAACAGGGGCGGAACCTGTTGTTATGCCAAATCCCAATATGCAGTTGACACTATTTTAAACTTCACTTCATCCAGTTTTGATTACTCATTGTATAACTAATTTGTCAAAATATTACCAAATATATCTGTGTAGCCTATTGCTCCCCCAGTGCTTCTTCGGAACCCAGTGTATTTGATTCCATATCCACACAGTTGAGTAAACGTAACCTTGCCCTTAGCACCGAAATTACCATTTTGGGTGATTCTAACATACATAATGTTGAATGGTTATTGGATTCGGCCAGGACTGATGACGCTGGTCTAGAGTGCGAGCTGTTTGCAGAATCGTTTAATCTCACCCAGCTGGTAAAGCAACCAACCAGAATACCTAATGATCCTGACCATAATGCCCATCTCTTGGATTTGTTCAGAGAAATTACCAATATGCCGGGAATCGAACCCGGGACTCTCAGGTGAGAGCCAGGCAGCATACCACTACACCACGACCAGGTAAAAGTTAACTCACGTTGTCACAATCTTGTAACCAACGTCCCTCCGCCCCCACTGTGGGCATGAAGAGGATGAGTTTACCTGGTCGTGGTGTAGTGGTATGCTGCCTGGCTCTCACCTGAGAGTCCCGGGTTCAACTCCCGGCATATTGGTAATTTCTCTGATGATTTTTCTTGTTAAAAAAAAAATACAGGTTCTCTCTTCATTCTGACTTGCCGTAAGTGTTTGGGATAGATTAAAAGCATCTACTTGCCCGAGTGCCAGGGGGTTAACTCATCCTCTTCATGCCCACAGTGGGGGCGGAGGGACGTTGGTTACAAGATTGTGACAACGTGAGTTAACTTTTACCTGGTCGTGGTGTAGTGGTATGCTGCCTGGCTCTCACCTGAGAGTCCCGGGTTCGATTCTCGGCATATTGGTAATTTCTCTGATGATTTTTCCTGTGTAAAAAAAATACAGGTTCTCTCTTCTTGGATTTGTTCTTGACAAATAGTCCAGATCAATACAGGATAGAGGTACTATCACCACTTGGATCCTCTGACCACAATCTCATCAAAGCCTCATTAGTTACCCTCCCCCCCCCGTTCTGAACCTGTCAGGTTGATATGATGGCAATTTGATAGGGCGAACTGGGATGGATATAGAACTTATCTTGCTGACATTCCATGGCAGTCTTTCTTCTCTAGTGATCCCAATGCTACCCAGTCCCAAATTTGCTACTTAATACTAGCTGGTATGGATTTATTCATACCAAGTCAACAGTTCACTAAAAGATCGAACTCTCCAAAATGGTTTGATGGCAACTGTGCCAGAGCAGCAGCCCAAAAGTCATTAGCATATAACTCTTACTTAAAGTAAAAAACATCTGAATCACTCTCTCAATTTCAGATTGCTAGAAATCATGCAAAAGCTGTATTAAATCTCTCTAAATCAAACTTTCATCATAAGCAAGCATCAAAACTACTTAACAACCCTAATGACAATAGAATATTCTGTCAACTCTTAATTCTTTCAATAATAACTTTAACAAGTCTTCATCCATTCTCCCACTAAAATCTTCAGATTGCAACATTACAAATGACCCGCGTGGGAAAGCAGATATTTTTCCCAGTATATTTGCCAGAAATTCTACCATACAGGATGCCAGCCAGAACGTCCTAGTACTAGAACTTGACGCTCTCGAAATTGTTCCACTTAAAATACAGACAAGGTACATAAAATCCATCCTAGACAATTTAGCTACCAACAAAGCTCCAGGCCCAGATGGAATTCCCCCAATTGTTTTGTAAAAGTGTTCCCCTGAACTTGCCTCTGTTCAAGCTAAATTGTTCAGACTATGCATACGTACTTCTTCATTCCCAGTTTCATGGAAAGAAGCCAATATCCACCCAATTTGAAGAAAGGAAGTTCCGCTGTCCCCTCTGATTACTGACCAATAGCTGTCACATCTCTTGGTAAGGTATTTGAAACTTTAATTAATATGCACATTGTTAAACATTTTGAATCCAACAACTTAATTAGTGATAGGCAATAAGGTTTCCGCCACGAAAGATCCACCATTGACATACTCAATCTCCTAACTCATACCATCCATCAATCAATTGACCTACGTGGAGAAACTCATGCAGTAGCCCTTGATATTTCTTAAACTTTCGACAGAGTATGGCACTGTTCCCTGCTGTCCAAACTCCCTTGCTATGGACTAACGTCTTTTGTTCCTTTGATTTCCTCATATCTCAGTGACAGGAAAATAAGAGTGAAAGTAGATGATGTAAATTCCAATTTCCACTCAATTAATGCCGGCGTGCCACAGGGATCAGTTCTGGCGCCAACCCTGTTCCTGGTTCATAATAATGAACTCTTATCTGTCACCCACAATCCCATCCACTCATACGCAGATGACTCAACACTACATAGTTCATTCACACTCAGACACCCATTCACAACGTCTAATATCTCTACCTCTCAATTCAGTACAGCCATCTCCATAAATGAAGACCTATCTACAATCAGTGAATGGGGACAAAACAATCTTGTCCCATTTAATGCCAGCAAAACTAAATATATACAATTTACTAATAGACAGATAATGCCAGATTCGTACATTACCTTCAGTGCTACTAATATTCCCATCTCCAAAAGTACTGAAATTCTCAGCGTCTCACTTAACAATGACCTCAGCTGGACCTCTCATGTTAGATCACTTGCTAAAACCGCCTCAAAGAAACTTGGATTATTGTACATAGTATGTAACTTCTTCAGTGACGAGCAGTTAGCTATAATTTATCTGTCATGTGCGCTCTCAGCTTGAATATTGCTCACCCTTGTGGAATGGATGTGGAGAGGTTGCATTAAAACAACTAGACAAAATTCAGAACAAAGCTGTTCTGCCATTACGAATAAACTACCTCCCCTACAAGTAAGAAGGAATGTTGCTTCCCTTGCATTATTTTACAGATATTTTTCGTCCATGGTACCACCTCTTCATGCCTTCCCTCGTGCTACACGGGCATCTGGTAGCGTTCACGACTGGAATGTCACTCAGCCATATTGCAGAACTTCTGCCTATCAGAATTCTTTCATTCCCCGAATTGCATCTCTGTGGAACTCGTTTCCCCAGAGTTTATTCCCTCCAAACTTCAACCTACAGCTGTTCAAGTCTAACTGTTACAGATATTTTATGAACAGAGGACACCAGTAATCTGGTGTATGGATTTTTTTTTTTCCATCCTCTTTTCTGTTATTTAAAAAAAAATAAAATAAACCATAATCTTTTTCACAACTAAAATGTTCATACCCCTAATATTAGAATGTTAGACCAATTACGCCCTTCAAAATTGATCAAAATGCTTTACATAAAAAATACATGTTGCTTATAAATGTAAGAACACTGATAAACTAAACACATTTACAATTAATATATTAAGTGTCTGTCATTTCCATGTCCATACATTCCTCTATACTTTCCACGTCTTCAACTGACACTCTTGATTTATTTTGAGGATTGTGGCAGTCAGTTCCATGGCAAGCACAAAACAGTGAGCAAGAAAGTTGTGCTGCAACACAACTGCAACGGGTAATTGTATATGGGGTGTGGGATTGACACCCACACTTGATTAGTTTTAGATATCAAGTGGCGCAGGAGAAACATCAGGTGGCAAGCCAATTGGAACCAACATGTTTGAATCAGGATCTTTTGTCCACTCATAATGAAGAGGGTTCATTTCTGGTGGCTCTGGATCAAGGGAGCTTCTCCAGATTGCTGCCTATAAATGGGCTCTGCAAACATGTTCTTCAAATGCTTCTGTTGTTGGTGGCAAAGCTTTTAGCTCTGGTGCTGTGGTGAGCCGAAGATTGCCCATCTTTGACTTCCACACTGTATATCTTAAAGATGTCATGTTGTTTTCATTTGGAAAGCCATAACACGCTGCAATGAATTTTGTGGCTTCAGCAGTAACATCAGTCAGCTCTTGTTGCCGACCTAATCTAGTAAGTGTCTTCCCACACTTTATTGCCTTTAACATTGCTCGTTTACCAATACCCCATAAATATGAAACATTGTCACATCCTGTAAGAACACGGGCAGGTGACAGACTGTTGAAAACATCTTGATTTTGCTCAATTGTTGCTTTGATATCTGCACTTGATCGTGAAGGGCTTGTTCCAACCATTACCATATTGCAGACAAGATTTTCTTGCTTATAGAAGTGGCATAGCAGGACAAATATGTCTGTGTCATCAGCAACAGTTCTAATGCTGTGTCTTCCTGACCTTGCCAATGGACAGCTTGCTGCACCACAATAACATCAGCTTCCTCATGTGTAGTGCGCAAGTCAGGCCTCCTTCTTCTGATTCCATTACAAAGCTCTAATGGTATTGGTTCCTTACCTGTAATCACAAGGTGTTTGTCATTGTGTGACAGTAGATCATTGTGCTCACACAGATACTCACAAATGGGATTAATAACCTGGGATTTATTGTGTGTAACAGATAAGCAGACCTTCTGTGGTGGCAGAGGTGTTGCCAATGACAGTCTGTGGCATCTACTTGCTTCCTTTCCAGCTCTAGCTGCTCGTGTTGCCTCTTTTATGCTTCCACTGCGGTTTCTGTCAAAGACCAGATGTGTGTTTGCTGCTAAAAAACAATGACTGTACTGCACAAACTTTAGTATACAGTATAATCTTCTTTGACATCTTTGCTTGACCATTTGACAACCCAGAGAATTGCACACCCGTCAAGTATTATAGCATCAGCTGGGACCGTTCTGCGATCAGATACGTTCACTTGGATTTTGGCCTTCAGGGTGGCTTTAGAAGGTGATTACCTCATATCACCTGTCTTTTCCTGGAATAATGAGGGTGGAAATGTAGCCAACTCATAAGAGAAAACATCTCTCATGTTGGTGTTCCTAGAGGTTTGAAGACAAAGCACTCTTGAACAGATCAATGTGGTATCATACACAGATATATCAATCAATCAATCATTTCCTGTGGCACCCTCGGGGATGCATAGGGACTCGATGAACTCACACCACCACATCCTATCTTGTGCTAACTCCTCAAGATCTCCCCAACACTCATCTCCAGCTTCCCGTCTCATTGTCCTCACCCACGTCTCTTTTGGCCTTCCTCTACCTCTCCTACCAAGTGCCACCCACCCTGGTGTACCTCGTACTATTCCCTGTCTCCTATACACATGTCCTAGCCACTTCCATCGTGAGAATCTAACATATTCATCGATCGGCTGCACTCCCGTTATTTCTCTAATTCTACTATTTGATTTGGTATCCTTTCCCACCACTTAACTCCTAATATTCTTCTAAGTGCTTTATTTTCAAACACCAAGAATTTATTTTCCATAGTCACTGTGCTGTACCAAGACTCGTGTCCATAAATTAAGATACTCCTAACCATTACCTTATAAAGTTTGATTTTTGTATGCACAGAGAAATTGTTATTATTCCAAATATTTTTAAGCATTCCCATTGCCTGATTAGCCTTCTTTAACCTTTCCTCGAATTCAAAGTTCAAAGAACCATCCTTGGCTAAATAAGTACCTAAATATTTAAACCTATCAACTTGCTTTACAACCATACCTCCAATTACACATTCCTGCGCATTTTCCATATTCATATTGATTATTTCAGTTTTTCCACAATTAATAACCAAACCCACCTTACGACCTTCACTCACCAAACAGTCCAACACTCTCTGCATCTCTTCTGGCCCATCACAAATCAAAACTATATCATCTGCATAATCTAAATCCAAAAAGTTTCCTGTTCTCTCCCCAAGTATACCTGCACCGGTTTCTGTTCCAACGCGTTTCATAATGTAATCAATGACCAATATAAATAGTAAAGGCGATAGAACACCACCTTGAATTACTCCGGACTTGACTTCAAACGAATCACTCAGACAACCATCAACCATCACTTTACAAAATGTGTCCTCATGCATGTTCATAATGACCCTCACAAACTCCTCTGGTATTCCATAATGTCTCATGATCTTCCCCATAGTCTCTCTCGAAACACTATCAAAAGCCTTTTCAAAATCAACAAAACAAAGACTTAACGGTACTCTCATTTCATTAACTTGCTGCATCAAATGCCTAACTATAAAGATATGATCATTGCAACCACGTCCCTTTCTAAAACCAGCCTGTTCATCCCTCAGAATACCCTCAACCACCGGCTCCAACCTATTTAACAACACTCTACTGAAAACTTTCAAAGCTATCGGTGACAAAGAGATTCCCCTCCAATTACCACATTCACTTAGATCTCCCTTCTTCGGAACTTTAACAATTACACCATTCTTCCAAACTGATGGTAGTAACCCCGTCACCCATATCTTATTGAATAGCTTGGTCAAGATCATTATTAATCTATCCCCCTCCACTTTAAACATTTCCGGAAATAAACCATCCTCCCCTGGTGCCTTATTATTCTTTAACTGTTTTACTGCTTTCTCCACTTCTGCAAGCCTCAACTCTCCTGTTTCTATATTTAAATCTTCCTGAGCAGACGGTATATCCTCTTCTGGTGGTATTGGTCTATTAAGAACTGTCTCAAAATGCTCTTTCCATCTATTTTTAATATCTCCATCTTTGGTCAATAAATTTCCTTCCCTGTCTCTAACTGGTATTTCCTTGCGTTTACCTGCATTACCACTCAGTTCTCTAATCGATTCATATGCTATTCTTTGACTCTGTCCATCATTTTTGTTTATTAAGATTTCAGTCTCTGCAACCTTTTCATCCACACATCTTCTTTTATCTCTCCTAGCTAACCTTCTTACTTCTGAATTCAAACTCCAGTACGCAGCTCTTGCTAATTCAATCTCTTGTTCATCAACGCATTGCATCTCACTCCTCAATTTAGCCTCACCTCTCCTTTTTATCATATCCCACGTTTCCTCTGACATCCATTTCTTTCTCCTGAATCTATGTCTCCTTCCAATCGTACATTCAGCAGTCTCATGCAAAACTTTGTTCACATCCTCCCACATCTCATCTACACTTCTCTCCCCCTCTTCCAACGTTTCCAACACCAAAAACCTATTTCTGCATTCTAATCTGAATTCCTCCTTTTCTTCTCCTTCCCTTCTAAGCTTAACAATATCGTATCTACCAACACCAGATTTTTCCTTCTTCTGATTTTTAAGTTTAAACCTTAGTTTTGCAATGCTGAGTTGATGGTCACTACCAATATCCGCTCCCCGTTTAACATGAACATCTAGCAGAGAACTTCTATGCCTCCTACTGATAGCGATGTGATCAATCTGATTTTTATATTTTCCACACGGCGACACCCAAGTTGTCTTGTGTATATTGCAATGCTGAAAGAGTGTGCCCCCGATGACTAAGTCATTTGCTAGACAGAAGCTTCCAAACCTCACTCCGTTTTCACTCATCCTACTACCAACTCCCATCTTACCCATACATGCCTCAAATCCCTCATTTGAACAGCCCATTACTGCATTAAAGTCTCCAACGCAGATCAAAACATCATGTCTAGGTACCCTTCCTACTCCTTCTTGCAACTTTTCATAAAATGTGTCTTTCCTTTCATCGAGTGCATCATTAGTAGGTGCATAACACACAAACAGGTTGATGTTGCCATGATTTGATTTAAACCGTGCGTATAATAATCGCTCATCTATAGGATCCCACTCACATAAAGCCTTATTTGCCTTACAACCCAGCAACAATCCTACTCCCTGATAATGCATTCCGTCCTGTCGGCCAGATATCAATAAACGTATACCATCCTCCAAATCCAACTTATCGACTCCAGTTAATCTTGTTTCTGTCAGAGCACAAACATCAAGTCCGTAATTTTGAAAAACCTTCACTAACTCATCGATTTTACCGTCATGATTTAGCGTTCTCACATTCCAGTTACCAATTTTAATTGTATTTTTTGCATTAACAAATGAATTAGATTGTAATTGAGGCAACCGTGAGATTCTTAGCACCCCCTGCCCATTTAAGGGCTGCACGGGACTGGGGGCCATTATTGTTCTTTCAGAGTCCATCAAGATATATTGTCCACTTAATTTTTTTTTCTTGAAGTTGACATGAGCACAGCTGGTCTTGTGAGTGGCTTGTGAAAACTCTGTGGCCATCCTTCCTCAAATGTTTTCATTATAGCTGCTCCCAATTCAATGGCCCTGTCAACACTGACATGCTCTACACATATCCTACCTGTAACCAAATTAATAAGTCCAGGTGGATGGCACTCTCCTTTCAGTGGATCTGTGCACCTTTGAAGCTTCTCCCGAATTTTTGCCGTCTCTGCTTCATCACTTTATATTCTTGAAGGACCTTCTTACTTATGGGTGGACTGTGGATTGTGCGTTTCCATCAGTTGAGTGCAGATGTGTAGTCCAAGAGCCCATCTTTTCAATGCTGCCAGTTATTGGGTTATTCCAATAATTTATTAACATTATAATATATAATAATTTATTAACATTCAAAATTTCTTCTATCAGCACCTAAAAATGATTATAAAAACTTAAAAATATTTAAAATAAAATGTTACAATGTGTAGTTTACAGGTGATCGTTTTGTTTAGTGCATGTTCTGATAGGAAAAGTTAATATTATTATTGTATGAAGAAGTTTAAAAACGGAAAAAGATAGCTAAACATATTTTATTAGCATCATCATTCATGCAGGCGGCCATATTGGATTTCGGCCTCCATTTTGAAACGCTCAAGTGTGCCAGCTGGGTGCACTTTTTTTTATACTGATGGTTACATCCCAAAGTATCAGAAAATGCAATAAAACTTTGTATATGTCTCGAAACGAGGTTCACTCGAAAATGACCATTCTGCCACCAGACTGTTGCCATAACATTTCCCTGTTTTCCATACGTTTCTCATTTTAGGATGCATATTCAATTATCTATGTTGCTTTCACCTCTCGCCTGTATCTCTATTTATCTATCTATCTCTTCCCAGACGCCTTAATCCCGTACGGGGTGGCCAAAAACAAATCGCCTCCACGTCGCCCTGTCCCACGCCATTTCACTGCCCTGCTCCCAACTCACACCCCCCTCTCTCATATACCTTTCCACTCCATCCCTCCATCTCATCCTCGGCTTCCCCCTCCCTCTCCCCCCCTCCACCTCACTCACATACACTCTCCTCGTCAGTCTGCCACCCTCCATCCTCTCCACATGGCCAAACCACCTCAGTGTGTTCCTGCTAACGCTTCCTATCACATCCACATCCACACCACAACGCTCCTCTATATCCTCATTTGTCAGCCTGTCTCTCCATGTGACTCCACAGGGTCCTCTTAAATAACTCATTTCCACTGCTCTCACTCTTGACTTGTGCCCTTCCAACAACGTCCAAGCTTCACTTTCATACGTTAGAGTTGGTATCACAATACCGTCATGTAGTAAAGTTTTCACTTCCATGCTCACTTCCCAGTTTCTTATCACTGCTTTCAAGGAACCAGCAACCTTTTTTCCTTGCTGTACCTTTTCAAGCACTTCACCCTCCAAACTTCAATCCTTACTCATCACACTATCCAAGTACTTAAACGTACTCACATTTTCCATTTCCTCAACATCCAACCTCACTCTACATTCGCTGACTTCACCTATCTCAAAGACCATCACTTTACCCTTCCGTACATTCACCTTTAGATTCCGTTTCTTACACACTCTCCCAAATTCATCCACCAAGCCTTGCAGCTCCCCTTCGTCTTCACTTAACAACACAATACCATCTGCAAACAACAGCACAGGGAGTTTCCAAACACTACCCTCTCTCACCAGGGTCACTCCAACATCCACTGCCCTACCTTTTACCTCTGTTATTACTTCATGCATATACAAATTGAACAACCATGGAGACATGACACATCCCTGTTGCAACCGAACCTTCAAAGAGAAAAATTCACTCAGTTCACCATTCACACACACTGCAGCCTTAGCACCATCATACATACTCTTCACAGCATTCAACAACTTCCCATCTCCTCCATACATTCTTAATACTTTCCACAATCCTTGTCTATCCACCCTGTCATATGTTTTCTCCAAATCCATGAAAGCCGCATACAACTTCTTTCCCTTCTCCAGAAACTTTTCCACTAAAGATCTAAGAATGAATATCTGATCTACACAACCTCTTCCCTTCCTAAAGCCTCCCTGTTCTTCTCCAACTAATTCCTCTGTTTTTTCCATAACTCTGTCAATAAGTATCCTACCATATACTTTTCCTATTACACTATGAAGGCAAATGCCCCTATGATTACCATTTACCACACACTTCTTTTTCCCCTTTTCCTTTGTACAAGGGAACAATTTTACCTGACTTCCTATCCTCTGGGACTCTACCTTCCTCCCAGGCCAATCTGCACATCTTCTACATCCACTCTACTACCATCTCTCCCCCATGCTTCAGCATTTCACCACACACTTCATCAATTCCTGGGGCTTTCTCCAATTTGACTTTCTTCATTGCTTCCTCAACTTCTATCCTACTGATTTCTTCCTGTCTTTTCACCTCCCTCCTTCTCCCAGCCATTCCCCGGCCACTTATACTCGCATTACTTCCATCCTTTATGTTCAACAATTCCTGAAAGTGTTCTCTCCATCTGCCAACTTTTTCTCCCTTCTCCACTAGTAATCTACCATTTTTATCTTTCACTCCCCTGCTAACTTCACTGCCACCCTGTCTTACTCTCTTCACCTCCTTCCAGAACATTTTCTTACAGTCCCTCCACTTTACACTCAAATTCCTTCCAAATTCCTCATCCACTGTCTTCTTACTCTCTCTTACTAATCTTT
The DNA here is from genome assembly GCF_032717465.1 of Coenobita brevimanus. Taxonomy (NCBI): domain Eukaryota; kingdom Metazoa; phylum Arthropoda; class Malacostraca; order Decapoda; family Coenobitidae; genus Coenobita; species Coenobita brevimanus. Next base: position 8,145,589 of record NC_137008.1, on the reverse strand, counting down.
TTACCTCTCTCTTCCTTTTACATACAACTCTCTCTTCTGCCCCTCAACTTCTTCCTCGTCCCTATATCTCATCCATTCATTGTATGCTTTCTTCTTTTGTGCCACAGCCTGTCTAACCTCGTCATTCCACCATGCTGTTCCTTGCACCCCGTCCATCTTCTCTTCACCACACACACCACCTCACATGCTGCACATATTTCTTCTGTGAATATCCTGCATGCACCTTCCACGTCCCCCATCTGCTCCAATTCATATTAACCCAGTCGTTCCTCCACTTCTTTCTTATATTCTGCCTTTTACTCATCCTCTTATACCCTTTCCACTCTCCTTGCAACTACTCATTCTTCCCGTCCTTCCCTCCTTCTATTTCTCCATCTTACTTGGATCTTGATTCTGGCCACCATCAAGTAGTGGTCAGAAAGTCCACTCCCCCAACCTCTATAAGCTCTTGCATCCATTACACATCTTTGCATCGTTTCATCCACACAAACATAATCAATCATTGCCTTCCTTTCATTCAGTTCACCACCCACCCTTCTCATCACTCGCCATGTATACCTGTGGATCATTTTGGGCCTGAAGAGGGTATTGGCTATCACCAGCCCCCTCCCAGAACAAATGTCCACTAACGCACTGCCATTCTCATCTATCTTGGCAGGCACACCCCACTCACCAACTATTCCATCCACCTTCACATTCCCTATCTTACCATTCAAATCACCGATCAAAAACACTCTCTCATTCTTTCCGAACTTTTCCATGCACACTTCCACATTTGTCCAGAACTTTTCTCTCACTCTGCTTGCACGATCTTGCGTTGGCACATACACGCACGCAGTCGTCCACATTTGTATTTCAACTTTCAATCTTACCCACACAATCCTTGACCCAACTGATCCATACTCTCTTATGTTCTTCTTCCATGTTTTACTCACAACAATACACACTCCTCCTTTTGCCCTCTCATTCTCACCTACTGCTGCACATATACCTCATCCATACTCCCATTCTCTCACACTCTTTCCTCTCCAATTCGTTTCTGTTACTCCATATACAGTCACTTTCGCACCCTGAAGCACCTGGACAATCTCTCTTTCACCTCATCATTCGCACCCCTTACATACCATGTTGCGATCCGTACCACGTCCACTGTCCGGTCCTTGGTCGTCAGCTTTTGGTCAGTCCTTGTCCGAGGCTTCTTGTTTGTCTTATTTTGTTAGCTGTTATCCGGGAGGGGCACTAACCCTCCGCCAACCCTTTTAGTCGTCTCGTACGACAAGCAGGGATACTGGGGGAGTATTCTTGAAAACACCCCTACCCCCATGGGGTATGCTTAAATACACCCTGAGTTAATGCATACATAACCACTCTTTTCATATCTCTCTTCGCCATTCATCAACACATGCATTCCAACTACAAACTATACTAGTGACACAACATACAATAAACATGTCACATGATCACAGTCATCCATTTCAAAGTGTCCCATCTTTATTTCATATAATTACTATTTCATCTATCCATCTTTCTTGAAAATGTTCACTATTTCTTTTCTATTCTGTTTTTCATGTTTCACATTTCCAACAGCCATAGGAGCTTTCCTACCCTACTTGTCCCGGGCAGGCGCAGTACCCAACTTGGAGGCTCACTGAAAACTGAGTTTGATATCCAATGAGATTTTAAGAAATCGTAATAGTTCATAAATTTATACCCAAATGACTTTACAAGGCTCCAAAAGAATGCAGATAATAAATAATGATGAAAAGAATACAATTCATTAACCGAAAAATAATGGCATTGCAAATATTGATTGATGCTGATCCGGAATTCTTTTATCTGCCTGCAAAACCAAGTCTTAACATTGACATTGTAATTCTTCGCAGATGAACAATAATTGCAAATCTGATTCACATTTTTATATGTTTGTCATGGAATTAACCCTTCAGATGCCATAACAGAGGGGGATAACCTAACCTAACCAGAACTGACATGTTATTTTTACATACAGTTACCATAATAGGGAGAATTCCTAACCTAAAGAGACGTAACCTAACCAACTTTCGTCGCATATACCAAAACGGAAGGAATAACCTAACCACACCTAATCAGATAGTAGTAGTGGTAATTGATTCCCCCCCCTGTTAGAGAAGGGGGGGGGGCTGGGCCACCTCGTAGCCCAGTGCCCTAATCAAATAAATTCTAGCCATATTTTATGATAGATGTCGTAACAGAGGGAGAAAACTGAATCTTAACAAGACGTGACCAAACCTAATTGTACTGTAAATGTTATAACAGAGGGAGATAACCTAACCAAATCTAACACGATGCAAACTAACCTAAATTTACCGTAGATGCCATAAGGGAGTGAGGTAACGTAGCCTAACCTTACCTAACCTACGTACATGTAGATGTTTTAACAGGAGAATAGGGCTAGAACATCCATCTCTCCCTGTTTATTTACTTAACGTATGAAAATGCATTTGCAACGGATGTTTATTAAAGAGAAAATGCTTATGGCCCGTCCACACGAGCGGGCAATGCATGACGGGCACTGCCGCTGAGTGTATATCCCTCACTTGTTTAGCAGTGTTACCAGATCAAACAGTTTCTGGCGCCCGTTGGTAACTACTGGGCACACTTACTTTGTTGTCCACACGACAAGCATTGCCTCAACAACGGGCAAGGGTGTTATAGATAGTTTGCCAGTGGTTTCCCTGCTTATGACGTCATCTACGCTCGTGCCCGCCAGCAACCTTCTAAATATATGAATTCGAATGTGATTTGGTATTAATGTTTGCCCATCGGGCACTGCCCGCTCGTGTGGACGGGGCCTTTGACCTCTCTAAAGTAAGTGATGAGTATATTTACTTCAGTGTCGACTTCTTGGGTGCTATTTCTTTTTAAAGAAAAAAAATGCCCCTCCCATATCGTCTGCTTGAGCGAGCCGAAGATAGCTTTCCCTCTGCTGCCTCCATTTATTTCATATTTCTGTTATTTTACCTGTGATCCAGTATTCACAGAATTTTCTTCTACAAAGAAAAACTCTCTCTCTCTCTCTCTCTCTCTCTCTCTCTCTCTCTCTCTCTAAATCTATGTATATGAGTATAATACAGTATATATGGAGAGAGAGAGAGAGAGAGAGAGAGAGAGAGAGAGAGAGAGAGAGAGAGAGAGTATGCAACTTTTTATCATTGAAATGGTTTCTTCTTTAATAGTAGTGATTAAAGCAGAAGAGGGATAAAAGACTTTTGTCAGGCCAAGGGGCCACATAAACGACAAACACTGTTTCTGTGTTGTGGCTTAGATTAAGGTGTACGTCCTCCCTGCCCTTAACTTCCAACGCCAGTTATCACTACAAGATGGCTGCACCCATGATCAGTGAATGACCATAACTGCCTCGGCGCCGTATCTTCAGGCGACGCTAGGGGATTCGGTGCCTTAACTGTTCTGTGAATACACCTCTAGGAATGTAAAATGTAAACCTCATGCATACGTCACTTTCCACCAGACCACCTCCCTACTTCTCGCTGATATTAAATACACACACACACACACACACACACACACACACACACACACACACACACACACACACACACACACACACACACACACACACACACACACACACACACACACACACACACACACACACACACACACACACACACACACGCACGCGCTCGCGCGCTGTCCCTCTAATATGTTCATTTCTAATTTTGTCCAACCTCGTCACTCCTAGTGAAAAACGCAACATCTTCAATTCTGCTACCACCAACTGTGCCTCCTGTCTTTTTGTCAATGGTACTGTCTCCATTCCGTACAACATGGCTGGCCTCACTAGTCTTATAAACTTTCCCTTTCATTTCTACAGAGACCCTTCTGTCACGGATCACTCCTGCCACCTTTCTCCACCCACTCCATCCCGTCTGCACTCCCGTTTATACCTCTCTACTACACTGTCCGTTACTTTGTACAGTTGACCCCAAGTATCTGAATTCATCTACCTTTGCCACCTCCACACCTTGCAGCCTCACGGTTCCCCTGTCATCTCTCTCATTTACACACATGTACTGAGTCTTGCTTCTGCTTACATTCATTCCCCTTCTCTCCAGTGCATATCTCCATCTCTCAAGCTCTGCCTCAGCTTCCTCCCGGCTCTCACTACATATCACAATGTCGTCCGCAAACATCATTGTCCACGAAGGCTACTGTCTAATCTCATGTCAATCTGTCCATCACCATTGCAGACAAGAAGGGGCTCAGAGTCTATCCTTGATGCAATCCCACCTCCACCTTGAAACCCTCAGTCATTCCTACTGCACATGTTACTGCTGTTATACTATCGTCGTACATGTCCTTCACCACCCTCACGTACTTCTTTGCCACTCCTGACTTTCTTATGCAGTACCACAGCTCCTCTCTCAGTACCCTATCATAAGCCTTCTCCAAGTCTATAAACACACAACGAAACTTCTTCTAGCCTTCTCTGTACTTCTCCATCACCATTCTCAAAGCAAATATGGCATCCATAGTACTTCTCCCTGGCATGAAATCAAATTGCTCCTCGCAGATCCTCACCTCTCTTCTCAGCCTAGCTTCCACCACTCTTTCCCACATCTTCATTGCATGGCTGATCAGCTTTATACCTCTGTAGTTGCTGCACCACTGCACATCACCCTTGTTCTGGAAAATCGGAACTAGAATACTTTTTCTCCACTCCTCCGGCATCCTCTCACCCTCCAGGATTTTGTTAAACAATCTAGTAAACCACATCACAGCCATCTCTCCTAAGCTCCTCCATGCTTCCACTGGTATCCCATCTGGGCCCACTGCCTTGCCATCCTTCATCCTCTTCATGGCATTCCTCACTTCCTCTCTGCTGATCTCTTGCACTTCCTGACTCACTACCTCCAACTCTTCCAACCTTCCCTCTCTCATATTTTCTATAATCATCAACTCTTCGAAATACTCCTTCCACCTTCTTAGTACACTCTCCTCACTTGTCAGTACATTGCCATCTGCATCCTTTATCATTCTAACATGCTGCACATCCCGCCCAGCTCTGTCTCTCTGCCTAGTTAATCGGTCTTTTTCCCCTTCTCTACTATTCAACTTCTCGTACACCTTCTGGTATGCCTTTTCTTTTGCCTTAGCAACCTCTTTCTTGGCTATGTTCCTCGTCTCCTTATACTCCCGAATGCTTTCTTCGTCCCTGTATCTATCCATAATCTTTGTCTGCATCTTCGTTATACTATCCTGTACTTCCTCATTCCACCACCAAGTCTCCTTGTCTTCCCTCCTCTGTCCCGATGTCACCCCAAGTACCTTCTTGGCTTTCTCCCTCACCACTTCTGAGATAACTGCCCATCCGTCCTCGTATTCCATGCCTCCGAAAACCTGGCTCACCTCATCCCTAACTTTACTACTGAAGTCTTGCTCCTTCAGCAAGACTTGCCCATCCGTTCTCGTCTTCCCGGCCTCCGAAAGCCTGGCTCACCTCATCCCGAAATTTACTACTGAAGCTTTGATCTTTCAGCAAGACTTCAGATCAACAAAAGATCATGACAGCGAAATACAAAGACGCAATGCAATTGGACAGAAAGCTTTTGGTAAGCACAGAGACATTACGAAAAGTAGATTGCCACTGTTTATGAAACGAAAGGTATATCCATCAATCCATCATCCAATCCTATGTCGCTCCATGAGGAGCGTAGGGGCCCGGGGTTAGACAACATGGTCCTGACATTTAAGATGATAGTGACCAGCATCACTCATCCCTGAGTGACATTATGTGAGCCCCAACCAGCCCTCGGATATAAACCAGCACCGGCTCAATCAGTTTGGAGTGCCTTAATTACCCAGTAAACAACCAGGCGCAATAATTTGGTTATATGCTTACCACTCAGATAGTATATGGTTTCCTGGTGTACAGGAAACCATTTGGGTTGCCAAGTAGTGTAGAGGCACCTATAGGCAGAAGGAGGTGGAAAGAATGAAAAAAAGAAAGACAGAGGAGGGAGTGTAAAGCCACCCGTAGGCAGGAGGAAGAAGAAAGAATGAAGGAATGAGAGACAGAAGAGGAAGGAAGGAAGAGCGGAAAGGGCAGACATCCAAAGCAGCACTACATCGAGTGAGAGGATGGTGAGCGCCCCCATCTACCACAGAATAGTATATATCGAATGCATAATTCCAGCTATGATGTACGACTGAGACCTGGAAACTAACAAAATCGCTGGAAAATAATCTAATCTGTTCATAGAGAGCAATGGAAAGGTCAGTGTTCTGAATATCTATAAGAAACAGGAAAAGATCACCTTGTGTGAGAGAGCAGACTAAAGGTAAAGACTTTATAGAAGTTATAAAAGAACAGAAATGGAGGTGGACAGGCCATATAGCAAGAATAAGGGATAACCGATGGAGCAAGAGGCTGACTGACTGGACACCAAGAGATTGTATGTGTAGCAGAAAAAGGCCAGACAGGAGTTGGAGAGATGAGATAAAGAAATTTTCAAGGAAAACGTGGCAGAGATTGGCTCAGTTAAGGAATTAATGGAGAGGTATTGTGGGAGGCCTCTGTTCAGCAGTGGACTTGTAATGGCTTATATATATATATATATATATATATATATATATATATATATATATATATATATATATATATATATATATACATACGGTATATCTATCTATCTGTCTGTCTATATGTTTCTCTCTCTGTATATATATATATATATATATATATATATATATATATATATATATATATATATATATATATATATATATATATATATATATATATGCTACTTAAATTCTTTTTGGTTTCAGCCTGGTCCTACCCTCATAACTCGGGTGTTTCAGACGGTTGTCTAGCGGTATCTTTAGTAAAATAGTACGCAAATAACCAGAACAAAAAATTATACGAGTTATGTAGTTGCGCAGACGGAAATCTGCAAGCATTCTGCAGTTACTCTACAAACTGCATATAACAATAGGGCCCTACGTGCATTGGTATTGAAAGAGTAAACATTTTCCCTTCCCTTGTTTTTCCGAAGCAGACAGCGAGGGGTGAGTTGCACGACCACAAATGAGGCAGCAATGGAATCCGATACTGCAGTTCTGTGTTGTTGTGGTGCCCTTCACTGACGCTGCGCCGATACACAGTTACCATTTATTGAGGTACTGGCTGGTGGTGTTGGTTGTTGGCAATATTGCTTGTGTATTTGTTCAGTCCTGCTGCTATAACGTTATTTCTCTTTTACAGCTTTATATATATATATATATATATATATATATATATATATATATATATATATATATATATATATACATATATATATATATATACATATATATATATATGTGTGTGTGTGTGTGTGTGTGTGTGTGTGTGTGTGTGTGTGTGTGTGTGTGTGCACGATAAACCTGATTGATAATGTAAACTAATTTTGCAGATTTATATTACATTTTTTTTTATTTTACTTCCTAAGTAATAAAGGCAATAGATGATAACCCATTCGTTCCCACTATTCTAAACTGAGGACGTTACTATTACTAAACATCTTCATAAGTGACTGAAAACTAAGAGTAAGAAGTCAATGGTCTAGGTCACGGAGCAACGCCAAATTTTCATCCTTTATACAGGACAGTAGGAGCGGGTGTTCCACACCGTCAGTGCTCCTTGATTATACTATGTTATTGTTATTAAGAGACAAATATGTCTACACTAAAAGAGCATCCTAGTGGGAAAGATGTTCATTAAGTCTATATTTGATTCCTTCATTTAGAAATGAATTTCACATGCTCTCTCTCTCTCTCTCTCTCTCTCTCTCTCTCTTATATATATATATATATATATATATATATATATATATATATATATATATATATATATATATATATATATACAGTAGGCTATATAAATCGTCTGAAGAGCATGAACTAAAACTGACATGACTGCAGAAACATTTAAATGAGTTACATGTGGTGAAGCCAGTTTGTAACCAAGAAGTGCATTGTGTGAACATGGGAAATTATCGAAGTGACCCTGGCTGAGTAAGTGAGAGATGAGAAAATATTGTAGGTTTTGTGATTGACTGGATGGTTGACAATATTAGCACTGCTCGATTTTCAACCTCCACCTCTTACTATCTTACTTTTCCATTTACATATCTTTTGTTTCCCTTTCTGATTTCTACAAGCTCTTTCTTTTCTTTTTTTTAACTTTTCCTCTCTTTTTTTTTTTTTTTTTTTTCTCCTTCATTGGAATATCTTTTTATCTTAGTTTGTTCTGATTTTTTTCCAGATTTTATATTATCTTCTAGAATTCTTCCTCCTTCCTTTAGCTTTCCATTAAGTAACATTTAATTGGGATTGGCGAGATCATACAGTACCTCCTCCTCATCACGCCGAGTTACTTCCTCTTTGTTCCTGCCAATTGTAGTACTGACTCATTCGTCCTGTCTGCCCATGATATTCGTAACATTCTCCTCCAAGACCACATCTCTGCTGTCTCTAGTCTCCACTCTTCTTCCTTGTTCAATGTCCATGAGTCGCACCCGTACAAAAGTGTTGACCACACGTACGTTTTTACAGATCGTCTTGTACATATTGATATTTGTCGATTTGTTAGGAACTTTCATGTGTTTCTGATATGCCGTCTTCGCTATTCCTAACCTTCTTATGACTTCTTGCGAGCTCCGTCCATCTGTATTCATCATACCCCCTAAGTTGTTATATTTATCAACATGCCTCAGCACTTCTCCGTCCACCCTCACTGTTGCTTCAGGTGTCTTCTCCTTCCTCGAGACTACTATCACTTCTATCTTCTTAATATTCATATGCAAACCTCTCTTCCGGCTCTGCTGCACCAGCTTCTCAATTAGCTTCTGCAAGCTTTCTTCTGAATCGGCGATCAGTACTCTATCGTCCGCATATCGGATATTCGGGGTGTTCCTAACGCCAACGATAATCCCTTCTGGTTGTTCTACGTTCCTCATAATCATTTCACTGTACAGGTTGAACAAGTCTGGGGACATCACACATCCTTGTCTAACACCTTTTTTCAAAACTTCTGTACTCTGGCTTCACATCTACTACTCTAACTGCCGCTTTCTGATTCCAGTACAGGTTCCTAAACATCCTGATGTCTTTCCGATCCAATTTCAATTTTTCCAACATTTATAGTAGATTATCGTGTCTGACTCGATCGAACTCCAATAACTCCAAAAACATTTAACAAATTCCGCAAAATTTCATAAGTATTTCTCTAATCATTGCCCAACAAGGTGAGAGGCTTTATACGATGGATTCAGATACATACAAGTCTTGGTAATGATATAGGATGTAAATTTTTGGGAAACTGTCTTTTTTAATGGTTGGTAATTTTAAGATCACTTCAACTTCACGTTCCAACCTATCGGACGAACGATTTTATTTTATTTTAGATATAAAGTCCTCTTACCTACCCAAAGTCCTTCTCTCCAATGACCAATCAGTTCATTCTATCTCATCTTCCACTACCACTCCTCGCACACTGTCCTTTTCACTATGTCAGCCTTTTATTTTATCACATGCTCCTGCTCTACACTTTTTCTTTTCATAATCTGCCCTCCTTGCCTGGCTCCAAACTACAGTACACTCTTCCTTCTTTTTCCTTCCTCTTTCTGTCACCAGCCCCTTACTGCCCCCATCCTTCTCCCTCTCTGCCGCTCCTCTAATGGATTAAGGGAACAGTGTCTTCAGGGTCTCTCCCTCCCAGGAGCTTCACCCACGTCTCTCTCTCTCTCTCTCTCTCTCTCTCTCTCTCTCTCTCTCTCTCTCTCTCTCTCTCTCAGTTCCACTACCATTATCTCATATCTCTGTCCTAACACTCTTCTAAACTTCTCAATTTTCTCTCTGCACTATTAATTTTCCTCTTCCCCTGTCTCTCCTCAGTTTCTTACGTTGTTTTACCTTAACCCATTAGCTCCTAGGGTTCTTGTGTGGTGGGCTGTACTGAAACGGTGCTATGCGTACCACCCTTTGCTTATCGTCTCATAGTCGCGAAGCTCATAGGTCCCAACCCCAGGTTTCTCCCTTTTAATAACTTTTGAAAATGTGTTCAGTTGCCTCCTATACTGGGGACACTGGGAGCACTTGGGTTGATGCGGCACATCCTTTTCACGTGTCCTCCACACTCTTCGTTCAAAACACGAAAACGTATTCTATTCTTTGACTTTCCCTGGTTTTCACCTGCTATAGGTTTTTCATAAAATATCACATTCCATTTACACTCGCTCCCAAACAATTTGTATTCCACAAAATGTTCCTTTAACAGCTCCGATCTGGGCTATGCACGCACTTCTCTCCTAGACTCATAATAATGGAGGCTTAAGATTCTGCCCAGAGGCATTAATCTTTCGCAGCTTCCCCATCCTCCCGTTATTAAAGACTTCCCTCATTTCTGACATTTTTCATTCCTGCTGCCCTGAATTTTTAATTGCCTCAGTATATTACTTCATACCAGCACAACAAAAGCTTATGCCTTTGCATCCTGGCAGAGAAGATATTTCGTTAGAGAGAAAAAAAAATGGGTTGTATAGGTATGCCCACAATTTGAATATTGTAAGTACAATTTCTTTGAAATATATTCACACACACACACACACACACACAGAGCAATATTTAAACTGAACTTTAGATGGTGAAGCAGACGTCCTACCAGTCCTACCGCTTTGTATAAAAATGAAAGATAGAAAAACGTTACTTTCGACCAGTCTAATGAAAATCTTTATGGAAAAGAAATGTTCTTATCTCGAAAACATTACCAGAGGCGGGGTTTATGGGAGCGGGGGGGGGGGAATTTGTGGTGGGATCGGGGCGAGAGAAACGAGCAGACCCCCCACAAAAAGTTAACAGAAGAAGGGGAATAATTAGGCACCTAAATATTACGTAATGCATGATATTCGAACCTCGTTTTTGGTATGGCTTAGAAAAAATTTTTTGTTATTATTTCGCGAATTTACTTCTTCCTTGTCTTAAAAAAAAAAAAATCCTTAAGGTCGATTTTAGTAATGAAGCACTAAACTGATACGAAGCTCACAATCGGTTATCCTAGTTATAAACAATGCGTTACTGAATAATAATTACACTAATTTAAACCACGATTAATATGTTACATGTATTATTTTGTAACCTTATTCGGTAAAGAATTCGTTAACCTTTTAAAATCATAAACATACGAAAATAATGTTCTTGCGCTTGCTTCTAGGGCAGTAAGTTTCACACCGAAGTGGTTTGGCCATGTGGAGAGGATGGAGAGCGAGAAACTGGCGAGGAGAGTGTATGTGAGTGAGGTGGAGAGAGAGAGAGGGAGAGGGAAGCCAAGGATGAGATGGAGGGATGCAATGGAGAGGTACTGTATATGAGGGAGGGGGGGTGAGCTGGGACAGGGCAATGAAATGGCGCGGGACAGGGCGCCATGGAGGCGATTTGTTTGTGGCCAACCCTTACGGGATTAAGGCGTCTGGCAATAGGTAGAAGTTTCATATACTGACTTCAGACACCATGAGAATCTTTGTTTAGAGAAATTATGTAAAATATTTGGAGGCAGTCTTTGCTAATGCGACTATCTTTGACCTCGCTCTGGCTTCTGTGTTTCATTTTTTTTTTTTTAGGCAGACAAATTCATCAGGTCTCATTATCTGCCTGGGTCGTGTGTAAATCAGTTCAGATAACATGCAACAGAGTGAGCGTAGTAGCATATTCATACCATCCACTGTCCATCAGGCGACGAGGGAGAGAGAGAGAGAGAGAGAGAGAGAGAGAGAGAGAGAGAGACAGACAGACAGACAGACAGAGACAGAGACAGAGAGACAGACAGACAGACAGACAGAGAGACAGACAGACAGACAGACAGAGACAAAGACAGACAGACAGACAGAGACAGACCAACAGACAGAGAGATAGATAGACAGAGAGAGAGAGAATCATCTTCATGAAGGAAAATGGGAAGAGAAAGATTAACGACTATGGCGGCACAAGAGACAGGAACGAGGCAGTACCAAAACGAAAGAGCGAGGAGATGAGGGACGCTAGTGGCATCATTGGTCAAGAATGAGTATTACTGAAGATGAACAGTAATGACAGCAATATTTCAAGGGTGGGGAGAGGACAAGCGAGGGTGCTAGTGTGCCAAGGATAATGGAAAATGCTGTCACCTCCAAAAGCTCATGCCGGATATTTCAAGAATTGAACTAACTTATCATCCCGACAGTTCAATAGATTTGCGTCTTCAATAGACGTACCGGTATATTTTCATTCTATGGGCTTAATCCTGATAAGTTATTTATTCCTGATGGAATTCCTCCTCTCGATTCAATAAATGCTCTCTTTTGGTGGCAGTGTTAAAATACTGTACAATATATCATGTTAGTTGATCTAGAATACTCTCTTTGCCATCTGACCTGACATTTCGCCGGATGAAAATCCGCCGAACGGACTTTTCGCCCGTTATCGCCAACGGAAATTCCGTTTTCTTTCAGTATGTATGCGGGATGGGTAAGTTTGGTTGTTTTTATTTTCTTGTTTACGTTGGTAAATCAATTAAATGAGGGGGGTAGTTTAGTTGTTTAAATGTGCTTGATTATGTTGATTTTTTATATATAGAAAGTCTTGGGTTACGTTAGACTGATTACGTTAGGTTTCGTTAGATTAAAATGTAGTGTGTGTGTGTGTGTGTGTGTGTGTGTGTGTGTGTGTGTGTGTGTGTGTGTGTGTGTGTGTGTGTGTGTCTTTCACAACAATGGGTTATAAATATTTATCTGTTTATCAATTTGTCTATCTGTCGATCTGTCTAACTATTTATCTATCTTCGTGTCGATCTTTTTAAAGTCGTGGAGACATGACACATCCTTGTTGCAGTCCAATATTCTGATCAAAGAACTCACGCTCCACATCCGCTACACCCCAAGCCTCATCATGCATTCAGCAACTTCCCATATACTTCATGTATTTTCGGTACCTTTTTTTTTTTTTATGCCCCTTTGGGGCTCAGATGCGAATGAATATGTTTGAATGGATGAGTAAATGGAGAGTGAGTCGTCCTGTCTCGGCTACCTCCCTTTCCTTGGGGGAAGCAGCCTAGGTATATAGATAGATAGATAGGAAGAAGGAACCAAAGGCAAGAAGCCTGCAAAAACTGTTCCTTCCAAGAGAAGTACAAAATATAAGACAGAGCCAAATTCAAGATCCGATCATTTCGAGATACCTGGACACACTGCGTTTGAAAGACTGGGGGAAGCAGGAAATACAAACAAAGGGAGACAGTTCCACAGTTAACCTGTTGCATAAATGAAGGACTGGGAGAAACGGTTAACTCTTGCATTAGAGAGCTGGACAGAAAAGGGATGAGAGTTTGCTGCTTAACCGGTGCTACACGCCCGCCATAGAGGTGGAGGAATGCATGCAGACAGTTCAGAGGAGCAGTGACCATTGAAGTAATGATATAAAAAAGATAAAGATGCAACACTGCGGCGAAGAGACAGAGGTTGAAGGGAGCCAGCAAGAGAAGGAGGGTTAATGAGACGATAAGCCTTTGACTCCACCCTATTGAGAAGAGCTGTATGTGGAGAACCTCCCCACACATGCGAGTTGTACTCCACACAGGGGCGGATAAAACTCCTGTATAGACTCAACAGTTGTGCAGGGATAAAAAAGGAATGGAGTCGGCTTAGCACACCTAATCTCTTAGAAGCAGATTTTACAAGAGATGTAATATGAGCATTCCAAGATAAGTCCCGAGTGAATGAATCGCCAAGCATGTTCAAGGATGATGCAGGATTAATCTGAGTGTTATTAAACATTAGTGGGTACACCTGTGGAAGATTTTGTCAGGTTGATAGGTGTAAGAACTGAGTCTTTGATGCATTAATAACAACAAAATGATTTTTACCCCAGTCAGAGTTACGAGCCAAGTCAGACATTAGGTGTGCCACAGCCTCATCCCTTGTTTCTTGAAGTAACTGCTGAGATGGACGTTGCAGGAACCGAATGGAAAGGTGAAGGGTGGAGTCATCAGCATACGAGTGGATAGGGTTAGATGTACAGGTCAGAAGGTCATTGATGAATAAAAGGAAGAGAGTTGGTGCTAGGAGAGAGCCCTGAGGAACACCACTGTTGATAGATCTAGGAAAAGAACGATGGCCGTCTACAACAGCAGCTATAGAAGGACAAGAAAGGAAGCTAGAGATGAAGGCATAGAGAGAAGGACAGAAACCGTAAGAGGGCAGTTTGGAGAGTAAAGATTTATGCCAGACTCGATCGAAAGCCTTTGAGATGTCTAGTGCAATGGCAAAGCTTTCGCCAAAGACCCGAAAGGAGGATGACCAAGAGTCTGAAAGGTAGGTGAGAAGATCGCCAGTGGAGCGTCCCTGACGGAACCCATACTGACGATCAAAAAGAAGGTTGTAAGAGGAAAGATGCTTTAAACTTTTTCTATTAAGAATAGACTCGAAAACTTTTGAGATACAGGATGATAAAGCAATTGGACGATTGTTAAAGGGTTGGGAATGGTCACCTTTCTTTGGGACTGGCTGAATGAGAGCAAACTTCCAGCAAGAAGGAAAGGAACAAGTTGATAGACAAAGACGAAAGAGTTTGCCTAGGCAGGGTGTAAAAACAGAAGCACAGTTCTTGACAAGAACAGGAGGGACTCCATCAGGCCCGTATGCCTTGTTAGTATTGAGGCCTGTGAAGGCAGAAAATACATCAGCTGAAGAAATTTTAATGTCAGCCATGAGGAAGTCAGAGGGGGGAAGTGAAGGAAGAACAGCACCAAAATCGTCTAAGGTGGAATTGGAGGAGAAAGTCTGAGCAAACAGATCTGCTTTATCAGTAGAAGAAATAGATACAGAACCATCAGAGTAGAAAAGAGGAGGGAAGGATGATGAGGTAAAGTTGTTAGAAAGGTTTTTGGCAAGGTGCCAGAAGGAGCGGGAAGAATTCGAGTTGGAGAGTTGAGAGCATTTAGTACGGATGAAATTATTTTAGCAGAGCGAAGAACAGACTTAGCACGATTCCAGGCAGAAACGTATAAAAGATGTAATTTAGGGGTGGGTTGGCTCTGGTACCTTTTATAGGCCCTCTCCTTGTTGCAGACAGCATTAGAACAAACGTGATTAAACCAAGGTTTTCTTGCATTAGTCAGAGGATATGAGAAAGGAATGTATGTTTCTATGCCCAAGAGAATAACCTCCGTAATGCGCGAGGCACACCCAGGTGGCTCCCAGCCATGGAAGCAAGAATCATTCCAGGGAAAATCAAAGAAGTACTGCCTGAGGGCCTCCCAATTCACAGCTCCAAAGTGCCATAGACGACGTTTCCTTGGAGGGTCCGCAGGCCATACCGGAGCAATAGGACAGGTTAAGGTGATAAGGTTGTGATCGGAGGAGCCCAACGGAGAGAAATGATTAACAGTGTAAGTAGAAGGATTAGTTGCAAGGAAGAGGTCAAGTATGTTGGAGCTCTCTCCAAAGCAGTCAGGGATACAGGTAGGGTGCTGTACTGTACAAGCTGCTCTAGGTCATTAAGGATAGAAAAGATGTAGGCTTGTTCACCAAGTGGATCAGTGAAAGGAAAGGAGAGCCAAAGGTGGTGGTGAACATTGAAATCTCCTAAAATGGAGATTTCAGAGAAAGGAGAAATGGATATAATGTTTGCCATTGTAGAAGTAAGATAGTGGAAGAATATTTGATAGTCAGTAGAATTAAGGGATAAGTATACAGCACAGATATATTTAGTCAGAGAATGACAGGATAGCCGAAGCCAGAGTGTAGAGAATTCAGAAGAATCGAATTCAGGAACACGAGAGCAAGATAAGTCGTTGCGTATACATACACAACAGCCACCTTTGGCTTTGAAATGAGTATAGGGAAAGTACGAGGATACAGAAAAGGGTTTGCTGTCAGTTGCCTCAGACAGCTGAGTCTCAGTAAGAAAGAGAAGGTGAGGTTTAGGGGAAGAGAGGTGGTGCTCAACAGAGCGAAAGTTAGAGGAAAGGCCACGAATGTTGCAGAAATGAAGATGAAGTGAGTCAGACAGTGGTTCCAGGCAGCTCAAGTCGTCACCGGGAAAGGAGAGGAAGGTGGGGGCATTTATGGTCCCCCCCTTGGGGACTCCGAGGCCGTGTGTTGAGCTGCCATAATTTTCTTTTGAATTTTGGAAAAGGAAGTGAAGTGTGTACTGTGCATGTAGTTTGATGTAGATAGAGAAACTTGTATTGGAGAGGATGCTGACCTACTCTCTGTGTTACTGAGACACTGAAAAAGTTCAGCAAAGGGGGATGGTCAGGAACTAGTCCTGAGGGCTGATGAAACAGGAGCTCCAGCTCTCCCTGTCATCAGTTTTCCATCCACCTCGGGAGTACTGCCCTGATCGATTGGTGCTACCTGTCAGATTCTTCATTATTTACTGTCATATGCTTTCTCCGTATCCATGAAAGGAGTGTAAAATCTCTTCCATCTCAGGATACTATACTTATCCTCTAAGCAGCTTTGACCGAATATCTGATCCATATAACCTCTTCCTCTGAAACCTGCTTGATCTTCTCTAATTCATCCGTCATTTTCTTTACTCTTTTGACGAGCATCCTACGTATATATATTCATATTACACTGAGAAGACAAATGCACTGATGACTGCCACACACTTCTCTTTCCAGTTTTCCTTTATATAGGGCTGTGTTTCTCAAACTTTTACTTCATTCCCCACATGTGGGGACATTAACTTCCTCGTAGCTCCCCCTTCAGTTTTCTCTCAAGCCCCTCACAAATAATGATAAAGTAAGTGTTTTGGCCCTCTCTATTTATTGCAAAGCTCACAACTATCGATCAAAATGCATATATTGTTGCATATCAATGGGATGGTTGACACTGTTTGTATTCAGTCAGTCGACTGATTGGAGGTTGAGTCACTGGCATTGCACATCTCATATCTGGGTCCACATCCAACCGGTTTCGGCTTTTACTTTTTATGTGTAGGATAGTGGAGAAACAATAATCACATATGTTGTGGAAACTAGCTAGAGGACTCTAAGTGCGATTTCACTAACTTTTGGATATGACTGATGCACGGAACACCAGAACAGCCAGACATTTTTCTTCATGAAGGTCTCTGGCAGCAGAATCATTCTTCAGGTGAGAAACCAGAAGGCACGAGGTAGGGTGGCTATGAGGTTTGCCGTCTCGCTACATTAGGCTGCCAGTCACATCCCGATATAACCATACAATAAACTCTAACCCAAGAGTGCCTATAACTCACTTCAACAACGTTGCAAGACAGACAGAGAGGCCAGTGAGACAGAGTGGCACCTACCCCACAACGAATTTTCCACAGCCTCACGACTTTATCAACAGCTGCCTGCGTTAATCTCCACTTCCTGAGCTTGACATTGTATTGCAATTATATAAAAAATATATATTGCTGCAATATTACAACAATTATGTTAAAATTACTAAAATATTACTACATTTATGATATAATAATATTACTACAGTTAAGTTACAATTGCTACAGTGAATACAGTTGTTACAATTATATTACTACAATGACTACAGTTATGTTACAGTTATATTATACGGTGTTGCTACAGTTATAATACAGTCATGTCACTACAATGTTGCTACAAATGTTATTACAATATTACTAGTATTATGTTACTTTTTACAATATTATAACATTTGTTTAACTTAATTATCTGACGAGTTGATGTAATGTAGGTACGACAGTTTGGCGTGACCGAGCAATATACAGACATTAATACATAGGCACTGATATGTATAACACTAGTGCAGTCAGTTAGTGTCTAGTAGAGATTTATATAGCCTTTAGAAATGTCGGACCACCAGCAACAAGTGGTTCAGACATACAAGTATTTGATAACATTCAAACACATGGGTAACAAGCTCTAGCCCACATATGAATTACCGGACACGAGTGGAAATCTATCAGACGATACACACACACACACACACACACACACACACACACACACACACAAAGACACACACACACCAAGCCGTCTATAATCTCGGTGAGATCCCCTTTAGGTTAGAAGGGGTGGCAGAGAGCCTGAGAGAATGATCAAGGGCAGAAGGCAGGAGATACAGATGCTAGGAGCTTTGCGGTGATGCTATGTTTTGCTGCCAGTCACATCTCGATATAACTGTGTACAATAAACTACGTAACCCAAGAAAACCTATAACTCACCTCACCAACATTACAAGATAGAGAGGCTAGTGAGACAGAGTGGCACCTGCCCAATAACGAGCTGTCCAATGCCTCATGATTTTATCAATAGCTGCCCACGTTAATTTCCACTTCCTGAGCTACAAGTATCTACAAGGGCAGCACTATCAACACTCGTGGCTGCTGCGATCTACAGTACAGTACATCTACGATACACCTACAATCTCTATCTAATTAACACCTCGGCAATGTCTATCAACAATTGCAGGTTGTCACTGGTAATGCACATCTCATGTCTAGTTTCGGCTTTTACTTTTTATGTGTAGAATGATGGAGAAACCAGATTCACATAAATATGTTGTGGAAACTGGCTAGAGGACTCTATGTGCGATTTCACTAACTTCTGGATACGACAGATACATGGAGCACCAGAACAATCAGACATTTTTCTTCATAAAGGTAAGAGAATTCGTCCTGATCAACATCGAGAATGACAGCAATTCAAGCGCATCAGAGAAAGGATTCCTCACCAATTTCCATTCGTCCTCCTTGAATTCTGGGAAGTATCATTAGACCTCACTTTCCATGGATTTCAAATGCTGAATCATTTCACTTTTGATTGATGGTTCAAGTAGGTGATCCTCTCCAATCTCGCCAACAACACTTGTAAGACTCTCAAACATGGCAAATTTTTGTGCACTCATTTTTCTTTGCCAGTTCTGGAGTTTGGCAAGATATGCACACATACAGTCAATGAGGTGAAATGCATATCTTTCCTTGCCTTGTAGCTTGAGATTCAGTCTGTTTAGCTGCTCATAAATGTCGACCACGTATGCAAGACGTGACTCCCACAACGCCTGGTTAAAGATGCTTTATCGTAGTGTGTTCAAAAAATTACAACAAAGAAAATAAAAAGTAAAATAAGTTGAATTTAGGTGAAAACCGAAATATCTCGCTATAGAAAAATATTCTTTAAAAAACTGATAAAAATATATAAATCTGCTTTAAACCATGCAAAACCTACAATAAATTACCTTTGCAATTATATATAGATTATGGTAATTTCTGCATTTTATTGCGCGGTAAAGCAAAAGGAAGATGTACAATTTTTTTACGATTCTGGGCCGCATATTGGCTTCGCAATATTTTTCTTCGATCGGTGATTATAAATATAATTTTTATGATAGAATGTTGGTTTTGCTGTCATTTGAAGCTGAATAGTTGTACTTTATGGTAGTACATTCAAAAAATGAAAACAAAGAAAAAAAGCCAAAATGACGAGTTGAAGTTAGGCAAAACCTAAAATTTTATACCTTACAGTAGTTAAATATTCGACAGAAAAGTAATATAAATAAATGTGGTTTAATCATGCAAAACTTCAACAAATTACGTTTACAACGGTATACAAATTATGATTATTTCTGCACTTTATTGCACAGTAAACCGAAAGGAAAAATATATACATCTTTTATGATTCTCGGCTGCATATTCGCTTCGCGATCATTTTCTTTGACCACTCAGTGTAATTACATTTTTAATGACAGAATGCCGGTTTTGGTGCCATATTACAGCTGAATGTTCTAGTTGTACTTTATCGTAGAATGTTCAAAAAATGAAAAAAAAAGGAAAAAAAGTTAAAATTAGTTGAATTTGGGCAAAAACTAAAAATTTATGCTTGCCATAGAAAAATATTCACCAAGAATAAAGTAATAAAGTAACAGCCATAAGTTATACCAGTACCTGCCACCACACACACCACAAAGTCAGGAGACAGGACGTGTGTGCTGGGCATTCCCCAGGTCCTGTTTCTCCCCACTTACTCTTTTTTAATCAGCCTATACACCACTGACCGGGCTAATGTATGGCCCGGCCTGCACTATATGTGCAGGGAATCTTTCAAAAAAAAAAAAAAAAGTACCTGCCACGCACAGAACCACCATTCCGCAACATCGTGCCCGAGTCTCTGCTATAACATGTAAACGCTATATCTGGTGAATATTTTACAAAAGTATTTTAAAATTAATAAATTCATCATCGGAATCTCAGAGATTGGATTTGAAATGACGCCAAGAAGCATCATCGGAATTCTTAATAGATCATCCTTCTCTTTAATTTTCAGGATAAGTTTAAGTTCTCTCTGAAGCTCAGATACTCTGTTCACAACACTGCTCTTGAACAGCCATCACACTTTGGAGTAAAAGAGGAGGGATTCATGATCTGATTCCATGTCTTCACAGAGTTTCTGGAAAAGGCAAGAGCTAGAATCTCCCGTTTTCACAAAGTTGACACATTTTACCACTGCCTCCAAGATCATACAAAGGGCATCAGGGTGGGTTTTTGTTACCCGTGCAAAATGAAGGATCATACAGTTAACCACTTTTGCATTCGGAACTACTTCCTTGACATGCTACTGTAGTCCTGATTATGATTCCAGCATCATCAGAGCCCTATCAGTACAGACGCCACAACAATAATTCCAGGATATTCGGCTAGCTGTGAAGAAAGAAACGAACTTTCCCATTATGTCTAAAGCTTTTGTGGTAGTTGCAAGCTGTATACATATTCATTTTGCATGTCAAACCTAACAAACATGGGTACCTGAGCACGAGAACTCACATCCAATGATTCATCCAACTGTAATGCGAACATACTAGTTGGAGACAATTTAATCTCCTGTATCATTTGTTCCATGATATCAGCTGATATTTCACTAATTCTCCATTTCACAGTCATTTGGCAAGGTAATCTGTTGAATCTTCTGTGCATTTGACTCTCCAAGAACCTGCTTGACCATCTTTTCAGCACATGACTTAAAGTTTCACCAAGTGTGTGGACTTTTTTCTTTCTTTTTATTTCAAGGGAAGCTTCATACGAAGCCTCTACTACACTTAAGTTCTGTTGTTGGAAAGCTCCATTCCCATCCAATCTCTGTTTCTCAAACTCTGCTCACAGCACTTGAAGAAATTGGGTTATTTCTTTGCATACTGAGGGTGGAGTCTCATCCAGGGCTCCCACTTTACCGTTACCATATTTCCCCAAACAGCTGCTTAGATTTCCCTAGATTTGGTCAAAAATCCCCAAATGATTTTCACCAGATTTTTCATTGCATAATGCTAGAAAAGGTTTATGAAAATGCACAGTAGCATTAGAAATGTTTACTTCAAAAACCGAGGCACTAGAACATACTTATTTCATTTTAAAAAAATAATTAAAAAATGAAAAGACACTACCACGAGACCCACACAAAAGTTATACAGCACTGATGATGAGGCCGAGCTGCTCAGCTGTGGGCACTCAGTGCAAGTGGGCCAATGGGCAAATCACCATTGACAACAGATCCATCGTGACTCCTGCGTTTTCATTGGCTGAGATATCAATTAGGGGAGTGGGGTTCTGTCAGCCAGTGAGTACGTTCAACGTGAGCGCTGGACGGTTGACTGGTTGGGAGAGATATTTGAAATGTTAATGTTTGAGTGTAGTATTTTATACAGGCGCCGGGGAAATGTAAGTGCATATGGACATATTCCCTAAATAACCCTGGTGTTAAAAAAAAAAAAAAATAGATTTCCCTAATTTTTTGGAAATCCTCAGATTATTCCCAGAGTTCCTCAAAAGTTCCAAATCTGGGGATAATTCCCTAAAAGTGGGAGCACTGGTCTCATCACATGATGCTTCAACTTACTAGGCCTTGTAGAATCATTCCCCAGCACTTTGAAACACAGCACACACTGAGCTTCCTCGATGTCATCAGCGAGAATTAAAGTAAATCCATAGCTAATGTATTCATCATTGCACTTCCATGTCTTAGCAATACTGGAAGTCACTGCAAATCTCTCTCTCTCTCTCTCTATGTATATATATATATATATATATATATATATATATATATATATATATATATATATATATAAATAAACAGACAAATGATAAATTTTAAAAATTATGTGGCCACTTGCACAAATGTGAATTAAGTCACTACACTGATCTGCATTCATCTGGCTGTAATTTACTTCTAATAAGTTATAAGTTTCATTAAAGAAAATTATTGTAGTTGTTACCACTAGCACAACTGAAGCAAAATTCATCTGGAATTATGGTAACTATGAAATTCTCCTGATTCTCTGCGTGCGGTAGTCGGGTTCCGATGTCACCTTACTTATGCAAAATCATGGTTACTCTGTAAGAAAACAATCTGAAATACTGTGTGATATTGCTATATGAAGCATTATACTTAGAATAATCATATCTAACCCCTTTGTACATCATGACATGTTAGGCATCATTAGGGTGTGGTTTTGTAAATATGCATTGACGCATTTGGCGTCATAAAAGCACAAAAAACCTTTGCCAGGAAATAAGTTTTTGGCTGATTGGTGTTATTGTCGGAAGCGTCATAGTTTCCCAGTCGCTCGTCAAAAGTAATGACTTGGCAACTGTGGGTTCCAAGACACACAGCAGCACGGACAGGTTTATTAGTAACACAACAGCTGTTGAGGGAGAAGGTAGCACATGGTGGTCCCTTTTAAATCCTCTTCTATTTACACCATCCCGGGCATGTGTCATACCGGTATTTCACTATGCCAATATTGTTTGTGTCTACTTTTTCAGCACTATTGTTTTTAGATTTTGCAATAGGAAATTAGGTTTTTGTGAATCATTCCTGGCCGTTATCAGCTGTTGGCCCAACGAAGAGTGTGCTACCTGTTTTTCACTGTGGCCCAACAACTACACTGCCTCTACCCTGCACCAAATATGAGTATTCAACTGTAGAACAATAGTGACGTGAATTAGGTGAATATAGTGTGCAATAGCTAGTGAGCATGGACATGGTGAAACATGCGGCAGCTTTAGGGGGAGGCAGTAAACAGCCTTACGACACGGCATTGTCGTGAATGGAATCATTGGCACGGTGTTGCTGAAATAATTGTTTTATGCTGATATATGGTGGGTAATGTTATTGTGCAATAAATAGGAGTACAGTGCAACAAGTGTATGTGATAAAATGTTGGCTAGGGCATGAATCATGTACGCCTTACAGCCACAGCATGCCGTTGTCATGAGGGGTTAATATAGAGGTTTATAGGGATCCTTCATTTTACTGTCATATAGTACAATAAAATAGGAGTACAGTGCAATGAGTGTATGTGATAAAATATTGGCTAGGGCATGAATCACGTATGCCTTACAGCCACGGCATCCCATTGTCATGAGGGCATAAAATAGGGGAGGTTTATAGGGATATTTCATATTATTATACTGCTATATTTATTCCATATGCTTCTTGTGTGAAATAAAGCATGAATGTTATAGTGATATGTTTATCATATCTTTGTGTGGAAGAACGTAAACACTGCACCAAGTGCTCATCAGAAAATATCATCTGCGATACCTTAGGTATTCCAAATGTGACGTACAGAACACGTTCATGTACTTTTGTGGTGAAATATACTGTGTTTCTCATAAGGTGATAGATTTGGTTATGTCTCGTGTGAAATAAAGGAATAACAGTGCAGCATGTTCTCATAAGGAAACATCATCTGCTACACCTCAGCGCACAGGCAAGGGCCACATACGTGACTTGCGGTAGACGTACATGCATGTCCTTGTATTGGTGAAATGTACTGTGTTTCTTATAAATTGATAGATTTGGTTATCTGTAATGTGAAAAGGAAATGAGAGTGAACCACGCGCTCGTAAGAAAATCATCATCTCATACACCTTAGGAAACACAAAGATTGCGAAATCCAGTGTGAAATACGGAACACGTGCATGTACTTGTATTGGTGAAATGTACTGTGTTTCTTATAAATTGATAGATTTGGTTATCTGTAATGTGAAAAGGAAATGAGAGTGAACCACGTGCTCGTAAGAAAATCATCGTCTCATACACCTTAGGAAATACAAAGATTGCGAAATCCAGTCTGAAATACGGAACACGTGCATGTACTTGTATTGGTGAGATGTACTGTGTTTCTTGTAAACTGATAGATTTGGTTATGTGTAATGTGAAAAGGAAATGAGAAAGTGAACCAAGTGCCCATAAGAAAATCATCGTCTTGTACACCTGAGGTAGTACAAAGATTGCGAAATCGAATGTGCCTTACAGAGCATGTGCATGTCCTTTTTAGTGGTTTACATATAGTGTATTTCTCATAAAATGATAGATTTGGTTATGTATAATGTGAAAAGAAAATGAAAGTCAACCACATGATCATAAGAAAATCATCGTCTCGTACACCTGAGTTAGCACAGAGGTAGCAAAACCCAACTTACAGAACACATGCATGGACTTGTAGCGTTGAAATATATTGCATGTCTCGCAAAATAATGGATTTGGTTATGTCTCATGTAAAATAAAAGCGTAAACAGTGCAGCGCTTTCTCATAAGGAAACGTTGTCAGCTACACCTTTGCACACAGGTAAGGACCACCTATGTGACTTACGAAAGACATGCATGTACTTGTGGTGGTGAAGTGTACTGTGTTTCTTATAAACTGGTAGATTTGGTTATGTGTAATGTGAAAAGGAAATGAGAGTGAACCACGTGCTCATAAGAAAATCATCGTCTCATACACCTGAGGTACCACAAAGGTAGCAAAACCCAACGTGATTTACTGAACATATGCATGTACTTGTAGTGGTGAAATATACTGTATTTCTCAAAACTGATGGATTTGATTGTGTCTCATATGAACAAAACACGTAAACAGTGCAGTGTGTTCTCATAAGGACTTAGCACAAAGATAGTGTTACCTCTCATGCACAAGAGAATTTGTTACGAGCACACGGTGCGCTGTTTATGTGTTTTTTACACTTGAGACATAACCAAATCAATCACTTTATGAGAAATACAGTATATTTCACCACTACAAGTATGTGCACGTGTTCCGTAAGTCACGTTGGGCTTCGCTACCCTTGTAGTAACTCAGGTGTATGAGATGCTGTCTTTCTTATGAGTACGTTGTTCACTCTTTTGTTTTCTTTTCACATTACACATAACCAATTTATAAGAAACACAGTACATTTCACCACTAGAAGTACATGCATGTCTTCCGTAGGTCATATAGGTGGCCCCTACTTGGGCGCTAAGTCAGGTGTAGGAGATGATGTTTTTCAAGGATATACACTTATATAATGAATCCTTGTGTTGTGCCACTGTTGAGCAAAGTTCTTGGCTGGCTGTGAATACAATATCTTGACTCCTTTGTTTAATCTTATTTAATCTCACACCCCTAGCACAGCAATTCATTCTCCAGTTCACTTGCAACGACTACAGGTTTTTCATAAAGATGAAACGTGGGTTGGCACCAAAGCAGTGGAGAAAACTCCTCGATGAAATAGAGTCGGAGAGCGACAGAGATAGCGACCATTCTGGGGTGAAGGAAGTTGAGCTGACACCATCTGGTCAACAGGTGGAGCTGCCCCGCTGCCTTCCGCCATGGGAGAGAACACCACCATCAGTAGCTGGCCTCACTGGAGAGCACTCCCCACCTCTAAGACCTGCCGGTCACACCGTTCTCTTCGTCAGCTCCAGGTTCCTCTGCCCCCTTGGGTGAGCTAATGTCACCAGAAGCCAGGCCATCATTTGTTGTCATGGCCCCTCCACCCGCGTCTACTGTGCAGGATGCTAAGGTGAGATCCTCGCCAGCCAGGCCGAGGAGAATGGTGTCCCCAGAGCCCTCTGTCTCGTCCTTGTCCTTGTCTGAGCCGTTCCATCCTAGGTGAGGGCGCCGTGGTCCATTGCCTGGACACAGGGGACGTCCAAGGGGTTGGAGGGCTGGCCGAACGTTGTCGGCAGGCCGACCCACTGCCACCGCCACCACCGCCGCTGAAGAGGATCCCAGATGGAGCAGTGACCCGTTCACACCAAACCACGGGCCGTTCACAGGCTCCCCAGGGATCAAGGTGGATATCCCAACAACTCTGCCGCAGTTCTTTCAGCTCTTCATCACTGAGGAGTTGTTGTCATATCTCACTGAGGAAACCAACTGGTATGCCACATTTCTGGGGACTCAGCTGGATGCCTGGTTCACCTGTAATGAAGAGGAGATGGCCAAGATCCTGTGGTTGTACCTGTTCATGGGGGTTGTGCACATGCCGACCATCAGGCACTACTGGAGGAACAACGAGCTGCATGACTACCCTGGGTTCTGGCAGGCAATGAGTGGAAGGTGCTTCAATGCCATCCTGAAGCACTTTCACACCTTGAACTCACTCGCCATACTCCGGGACAACCAAGATTGGCTCATCTGTGTTCGCACTGTCATGGAGTACCTCCTTCAGCGGTTCCAGTTGATGTACCAACCCAAGGAGCAGCTCAGCCTCAACAAGGGCTCTCTGGGGTGGAAGTGCAGGCTGTCCTTCCGCATCTACAACACCCAGAAGCCCACCAAGTATTTTATCAAGATGTATATGGTGGCTGAGTCGTCCTTCGGCTACATCTGGAACCTCGAGGTCTACATGGGGGGCAGCAGACCCTCGAGAACACCGTGTGGGGCCTCGAGGAACCGTTGAAGGACCAGGGCTATAAGTTGCTCATGGACATTTACTACAATTCTGTAGCCCTGTGCGAACGTCTCTTCACCGCAGACATTTACGTGAGTGGGATCTACAGCTGCCTAGAGGAGCACCACGCCAGCTGCAGGCCATTGCCAGCGCTAAGAGCCTGCCCGAGGGGGGCATGGCATATAGGCACAAGGACAATGTGCTAGTCCTGCTGTGGAGGGACATTGCATTGTGAACATGGTGTCCACCTTCCACACCACCAACAACGTGAGGTTGGATCAAACTCTGGGCCACTGCCAGGCGAGGATCCCCAAAGGGAAGAGGCTCAGGTGTACCTTGTGCTTCAGGTTGGGGATGAGGAAGGACAAAATGAACATGTGTCCTGTATGTGATGTGCTGCTTTGCTTGGGTGATTGTTTCGAGTGGTACCATGCCGAGCGATACCTTCACTAGTGGAGCACACACACACACATATGCATGCACACACACACACACACACACACACACACACACACACACAGTACAAAACTCCTCACCTCCAACCCATCTGGTCCTGCAGGAACAGCATCAATTTTCTTTTTTTTATCTATTGACCTATCTTTATGGCAGTATATTTACACACTGATATTTATATATTGTATATTTTGTTATTAACATAAACACAAATGACAGAGAAATAAGTATAGCTTCAGTTTCAGTTGCTATCAATATGTGTAGTGTTCATGTGTGGTTTCTGAGAGGAATAAAAACAAAATTGAAGTAATTTTATAACAGTTGTTGGTATAAAAACAAAAAAAGCCTAGCTAGCAAGCATAAAAATGTTTGTATGCTATGGGAAGAATAATGTGTGAGCACGGCTGGCAGCGGTTCAGCACACAGGTGGGTACACAATAGTTTTTTTGCTTTTTTCTCGAAAACTATGAGGCGTATGATCACCATTTTGGTCTCAAATGAAAGCAAGTGAAATTCTGTATAGGATGATGAACTAAAAACTTAACACTACCGAGAAAAGTTTTTCGCTAGTGCTCCCCGAGTACAAAATCTGTTGTCTGTCGGAAACGGGTTTTACCTTTTCGCTTATTACTCAAACACCCTACCTCGTATCAAACTGGGACCTCCCCATTCGAAAGCTAATAAAATTCTCTTTCAATTGATGGTTTAACATGTAGAGATTGATTAGTAAACATTCGAGTTATGATGTTGGGAAGTGAGATGAATGATCCCGTATGCTTATTCACACCACCCTAACGTACATATAGAGTTTTTTTTTTTTTTTTGCTTATTGGGTATAACAAACATCGACGAATAGGAATATGTGGATTTTGTGGCAATATAAATATAAAAATAAGGCGAGACTATACTTTTTTGGAGTGGGCGGCAGGGGGTGGGGAGAAGGCGGTGTGAACACGAAACATTAAAACTTTTCGCAAGCGAAAGGGTTAATCATTACTGTATCATTTTCGTAGTCACAAATTTTAAGAGAAAACATTAAACATTGATGCAATAAAGGGCAAAAAGATGTCAAACACAACAAAAGAAACATAAGAATCTACATATGCATGCATAATCATCCAAAAACATCAGGAATTATAAGAAAGTAGCAGAAAAGAAATACTGTTTTGAATCTGTAGCCAACTCTACCGTGCATTAAAATTTCACATTGTTTGTCATGAATGTCAAGTCAGAGCTGCTAAATCTGCATTGAAATCGGGGTTTCTCAAAGCTGTTTGATTTAAAATCAATGTAATATGGTGATTTTTTTTTTTCAGCATAGATTTTAATGCAGATCATTTGGTGAAGGTGAATTAGCTGAATTTTGTCATATGTTTCAAATGAGTGCTGCATTTTTTTCGTGCAAGTAGCTAATGACAAAAAAATAAATAAATAAATAAATGAATGAGAAAATTAACCCTGAGATTCTGATGACGATTTTGAACGTCGTTTCAAATCCAGTCTCAAAGATTCCGATGATGCTTTTAATCGTCATTTTAAGAAACTTTTGTAAAATATTCACCATAAATCGCGTTTACGCATCATAACACAGAGACTCGAGCGTGACGTCATGGAATGGTTGCTCTATGCTTGGCAGGTACTGAACAGCTGGTCTGTCATGGGTTTGTTTCTTTATCACTTTATTCTTGGCGAATATTATTCTACAGGAAGGTATAAAATTTTTGCTTTTTGCTTTATTTCAATTCGGCGCTTTGACTTTTTTCTTTGTTTTCCTTTTTCGAACATACTACGATAAAATACAACTATTCAGCTTCAAAATAACACCACAACCAGCATCCTACCATAAAAAGTGTATTTACAATGACTGATCAAAAAAAAGATTGCAAAACAATTATGCACCCGAGACTAAAATAAAATTGTGCATCTTTTTCTTTCGTTTTACTGCGCAACAAAATGCAATAATCACCATAATCCATACATCACTGTAAATGTAATTTATCGTAGTTTTGCATGCTTTAACCAGATTTACATATCTTCATTAGTTTTTGTTTGTTTTTTGCTGAATATCTATCTATGGCAAGGTATAAAAGTTTTGGTTTTCACCTAAGTTGAGCTCGTCATTTTGAGTTTTTATTTTCTTTGTTCTCCTTTTGTGAACATACTGCGGTGAAATACAACTATTCAACTTTAAAATGACACCACAACCAACATTCTATCATGATAAGTATATTTACACAGAGGGATCAAAGAAAATTATTGTGCCGCGAAGATGTGGGTTAGCATGAGAGTGGCTGACTCTAGCACAGACATAATGTGCCCGGCCCAGAAACCTGATATTAACAGAAGTGAGATTACAAAGAGAATATGTGAAACCAATATCAAATGTTGAAGTGTGATAGGGAGACCACCAGTGAGCTGGGAAGACAGAGTAGAGGAATACGTACACCATAAAACTATATCTGTAAATATATTTGTTTGGAAAAAAAAAACAGATACAAGTCAATTTCACAATGCTAATATCAATTATACATCTCTCAAGTAACATTAGAATAATGTACAGAAAGCAGTAGATATTTCAGTAGATATTTCACACAAACCTACATCTGCGTGCACCAACTGGGGTTGTGGCCGAGAGGGAGGCTACAACAGGCAGCGAGGGAGACACACTTGCACCCTGTACAGAGTCCTGTCTGTTGGTAGAATCCATTCTATAAAAGCGATTTGGATTCTATATGGTTTGCTTGACAACATGATCACTGTTGCACATTGCATACTGAGTGTTGCCACTTAGCCACACATTTTCTTGCCCGCTTACTGGTCCAGTGGTGTAGAAACGTTGCAAGTATACGCTGGAGCGAGAGGGAGCAAGCTGACAAGCTAAAACAGGCGACAAGCTGAAACATGTGACCGCCTCACCTGAGTACGACGCAGACACGCTCTGATTTGGTACTCAAGCTAGCCTGCATTAGCCCCCTAAAATCACCGTTTGAGAACCAGTGGCACAGGGCAACTATTATACCTGACTGCCAATCCTCCAGGAACCTGTATTCCTCCCAAATCAATCTGAAGATCTTCTATATTCATTTTGTCACAAATCACCACCATACGAGTATTTCAACTTTGATTTACACACGCCATCAATTACTGAGGTTATCCCCATTTTTATTTTCTTCATTGTTTCACATCCACCCATCCTTCAGAAATCTTTCTCCCAGTTCACCTCTCTTCTCTCAGCCATTCCCCAATCACTTATACTTTGCACTCCCTTTATTCACTACATTCAAAAATTTCTTGAAATGCTCTGTCCATCAGCTTATTTTTTCTTTCCTCTCCACCGGCATTCTCCCAGCTCAATCATTCACCCCTCTAGTACTTCACTCATCACCCTGTCTAATTCTTTTACCTCCTTCCAAAACAGTTTTTTACATTACTCCCATTTTACAATCAGATTTCCTCCCACACTCTTCATCCATTCTGTCATCATTTTCTTTATCATTTTACTTCTTTTCTCTTGTCCACATATAACTCATTCCATGTCTCCACATGCTCCATTCCTCTCCTTCCAGTCATTATAAGCTTTCTTCTTTTCCACGGCTCACTTCACCATGCTTTTTCCTTTCACACCTTTACTTTTTCTCTTCCCCCCACACACTACATTCATTACAAGCTGAACAAATTTCTTCTGTGAATATCTTACACGTGCCTTCCACCTCTTCCATCTGCTCCAAATCATATTTTCCCAGTCGTTCCTCCACTTCCCTCTCGTAACCCGCTCTTTTTTTTTCTCTCCTTGTCTTTCTTTCCTCCACCTGCAGTCTTTCCACTCCATGCAAGAGCTGCTTTCTCCTGCCTTTCTCAGTCTCTGTTCACACAATTTTCTCACCTCTGTCTTAGACAGTACTATAGAGAGACCAGATAGTCTGCTTCTCTAATATGTATGCCCTCTTGTGTCCAGCACAGTTCTTCTCATTTGAACATTCATACATACATAATTGAATTGCCAAATGTTCATCCAACTCATCACTCATCCACCTTATCACTCGTCCTTTATATATTTTTCTTTTTATACAAGGAAGAGGGAACCAAAGCTAAGAGCCTGCAAAATTGTTCCCTCCAAGAAAAAACAAAAACAACACAACAAGGAACCAATTTCAAGATCCCATCATTTCGAGACTCCTGGGTACACTGCGTTTGAAAAACTGGAAATCATGGGCAGTAGGAAATACAGACAGGCAAACAATTCCAGAGTTAACCTGTTGCATTCATGAATGAGTGGGAGTAACGGTCAACTCTTGCATTAGAGTGCCGGACAGGAAAGGGATGAGAATGTGTTGTTAGACGGGTGCTACGTGCCCGCCGTAGTGGTGCAGGGATGCAAGCAGAGTGTTCAGAGGAGCAGTGACCACTGAAGTGGCGATAGAAAAGAGATAAAGATGCAATAGTGCAGCGAAGAATCAGAGAACTGAAGGGACCCAGTAAGAGGAGGAGAGTTAATGAAACGAAAAGCCATTGACTCCACCATGTTGAGAAGAGCTGGATGTGGGGAGCATCCCCTCACATGAAAGTTGTACTTTATACAGGGGCGAATAAATCCCGTGTATAAAGTCAACAACTGTGCAGGCGTAAAGAAGGCACGGATTCGATTAGCATACCTAATCTCTTGGAAGCAGTTTTACAAGAGAGGTAATGTGATCTTTCCAAGATAAGTCCAAAGAGAATGGAATCCCAAGTATGTTTAAAGAAGATGAAGGACTGAGTTGGATATTGTTAAAAATTAGAGGATACTCTTGTGGAAGATTCTGTTGGATTGATAGGTGTAAGAACTGAGTTTTTGGTGCATTAAAAACAAGATTACTTTTACCCCAATTGAAGATATGAGTCAAGTCAGACATTTGGTGTACCATACCCTCATCCCTTGCATGTTAAAGAAACTGCTGAGATGGACGCTGCTCGAAACGGATGGAAAGGTGAAGGGTTGAATCATCAGCGTATGAGTGAATGGGGTTAGATGTACAGTTTAGAAAGTCATTCATGAATATAAGGAAGAGAGCTGGTGATAGGACAGAGTCCTGAGGAGCATCATCATTGATAGCTCGAGGATAAGAACGGTGCCAGCTACAACAGCAGTCATAGAACGACCAGAGAAGATGCTAAAGATGAAGGCACAGATAGAGAGATAGAAACTGTAAAAGGCCAATTGGGAAATTAAAGATTTATGCTAGACTCGATCAAAAGCCTTTGAGATATCAAGTGCAGTGATAAAGCTTTTGCCAAAGTCATGAAAGGAGGATGACTAGGTGTCTTAAAGGTAGATGAGAAGATCGCCAGTGGAGCGTCCCTGACGGAGCCCATACTGATGATCGGAAAGAAGTTGTGATTGGAAAGATGATTTAAAATGTTTTAGTTAAGAGCAGACTCGAAAACTTTTTAAACACAGGACTCTGTGTAACAAAGAATTTGATTATTAAGTTTTCTTGGTCATGTTTCACTCAGTTTTCCACGCTGATTTCAATGATATATGTTTTGTTTGTCTGTCTCTAGTTTTTTTGTCAACAGTTGGCAATTGTTTACTTCCAGTCTTGTTACCGCACGCCAATGTGATGGCTGATTTATCGCTTACCACGTCTCTCTCTCTCTCTCTCTCTCTCTCTCTCTCTCTCTCACACACACACACACACACACACACACACCATCTGCATCCATGCAAATGTTGCTGATATGACCATTATTCCATCATGCAACACGGACCGAGTCAGTTCATTTGATGAGCTAGTCTCAGCTAGTCTGGCTGGGCGACGTGATTTTGAGCTGTTCCTAAACGTATTTCTATTGATGAGAATGACCAGTAAACGTTCTTGCAAGCTTTCAGCCGATACTTTTTTTTATGTACAATATGTGGAGGATATATTGGACTGGAGATGATCAAACACAAAATGCACCTTGATACCAAACCTGCGTGTGCATACAATGTATATTTTGGCATGGCAATGGGTGACCAAGATAAGGATTGGGCTACACACTACTCCTGTGGTAGCTGTCACTCTGCGCTTGAAGCTTGGCTGTGAGGATAGAGAAAGAAGACGTCATTCACACTTCCGAGAATATGGTGAGAGCCTTCGAATCACCACGACGTCTGTTATTTTTGCACGGTTGATATAAGTGGTGGGAAGAGCATAAAGGGAAGAAAGAATATTGTATATCCAAATTTGCCTTCTTCGATCTCCCCGGTCCCTCACAACGATGAGCCGGCGATTCCTGCCCCTCTGCAGACAGGAAAGTTGTGTCTGACCATGAGGACATCGTCGATGACGGAGGGGTAAGTGATGATGAATCGTATGTTGGAGGATGTTCCAGAGACACTCCACACTTCCCCAATCAGCAAGAACTGCATGACAGATTTAGGTCTCACCAAGTCCAGTGCTGAGCTGCTGGCGTCACGTCTAAGTGAATGGAACTTGTTGGATACCAGTTGCAAGTAGAGATATAAGAATTGCCATGGCAAGCATACATCCTTCTTCAAATTTTGTGAAGAAACCTCGTTGTGTTATTGTTTTAATGTTATGGGTTTGTTCCAAGCCATGGGAGTGGATTACAAGGCCTCAGAATGGCGACGCTTCACAGACAGTTCCGTGAAGAGCCTTAGAGCTGTAGTTTTGAGTAACGGCAATGAACTCGCATCAATTTCAATTGCACAGTCTGTGGAAATGAAAGAAGGCTATGAGAGTGTGAAGATTTGTCTGACAAAGATCACAATTGGAAGGTTTATGGGGGTTTCAAAATGATTTCGATCCTACTTGGAATGCAGGCAGTTATACGAAGTACTCATGATTTTTATGCTTGTGGGACAGCTGGTGCGATGCAGAGTGGAGATTTCAAAATGATTTCGATCCTACTTGGAATGCAGGCAGTTATACGAAATACTCTTGTTTTTTATGCTTGTGGGACAGCCGGTGCAATGCAGAACATTTCGTGAGGAAAGCCTGGCCTCTCAGAGAGCGCCTAACACCAGTCTCGTGCAACGTTCTGAGAGCTCCACTGATCTCCAGAGAGAAGGTACTGCTACCACCGCTACACATAAAATTTGGTCTTGTGAAACAATTTGTGAAAGCCATCGACAAGGATGGCGATGCGTTTCTGCATATCTGATCAATGTTTCCCAAGTTGAGCGTGGCAAAGGTGATGGCTGGCATATTCACTGGGTGGCAGCTTGGAAGAATGCTTGCAAGTCGTGAACTTCAGGGTAAAATGAGCGATGATGAAGAGC
Organism: Coenobita brevimanus; assembly: GCF_032717465.1. Taxonomy (NCBI): domain Eukaryota; kingdom Metazoa; phylum Arthropoda; class Malacostraca; order Decapoda; family Coenobitidae; genus Coenobita; species Coenobita brevimanus. The sequence continues at coordinate 8,111,139 of NC_137008.1, read as the reverse complement.
GCGCTTGGAATGCTTTCAGAGGGGTTGTGGAAGGTTTTCTTGGTAACCAGAGGAGGCCAGATTCTGCAAAGCTCGTCGATGACCTGATCGGTACATTCCACTAGCTAGGAGGCAGAATGTCAGTCAAATTGCATTATCTGCATTTCCACCTTGATTTCTTCAAAAGCAACTTGGTTGACTAACCAGTTGGTAGTACCTAATGACATGATACCCCAAGTATTACGATTGATACACGACAGCCCACATGCAGGACATCCTGGAAAGGATAAGACATTCAACCAAGCCCAGCTGTTATATTACTGGCCTTCATTACGAAAAGATATAAACAATCATATAGACAAATGCGAATCATGTGCGAAACACAAAGGATACCCAATCACACCTACACCGATGGGTAATTACCCTGTACCACATCAACCATGGGACGTTGTCGCTGTTGATTTACTCAAGATGCCATTATCATACAATAATAACCTATACTTATTCGTAGCAACGGATCATTTTTCCCGTTATGTCATTTTAGCTCCAATTAAAGATAAGACAGCAGAGACAGTAGCAAAGGCAATAACAGATAATGCAATATGTCGCTTTACTACCCCAAAGGTACTAATAAGTGATAATGGAGGAGAATTTAATTCTGAGATCTTACAAGAAATATGTAAACAATACAACATCAAAAAGGTTAACGTTTTGGCCTATCACCCAGCATCGAATGGGTTGGTAGAGAGACAAAATAAAAAGGTATTAGATGTGCTACGACACATTCTCAGTGAAAATTATGCAAGCTGGGATGATTGGATTCCCAGAGTAGAGGCCTCAATTAATGGGTCTATAAATAAATCCATCGGTGACACACCACATTTCATTATATATGGCACAGATAAAAAATTACCATATGAGCTCCTAGAAGGTGACAGCATGCCTATATACAATTACGATGATTACTCTGAACTCCGTTTACGTGAATTCCAGGACATTCACAAAAGAGTCAAAAAACAATTAACGATGTCCAAGGAAGAAATGACGGAGGCATTTAACAAGAAGGCAAAAGATTCACCTATCAGCTTAGGAGACACTGTTTACGGTGTCATTCATACGAGAGACAATAAATTATCCCCAAAATTTGAGGGCCCATACAGAGTAATTAACATAAAAGCAAACAAAGTTTTAATTAAGTCATTTTCAAGTGGCGAGGAGAAACAAGTTCATATTGACCATTTAAAACGAGTTTCAAGAGAATTATCACATAATTATTCAGCCTCGGATACAACCGAACAGGTGAACGTACCTCAAGAAACCAAGCAAGAACACAACAATGATTACAAAAAGAAATTAAGGTCATATACCAAACAATCGAACATAGGTGCAACTGTTCCAATAAAATCTACAGTACATCATTTACGAGAATTAAATATCGATTTAAACTCCTTCTATACATGAAATAACAATCAACCGTAACGCACATCATCACTATCATCGACCACAGCATTATAGGAAATTAATAGATTTTTTTTTCGGTAGGTTACGATGAAGGGACTTATGCTATGGATTCTCCTCTACATAGCAAGAGGATATGCGCACTTAGACCCCAAACATATAGTACGACAAGGATGCCTCATAGCTCCAACGGCCACGACTATAATCGTTAAGGACGTCATGAGTACTGAAATAAGTCTAGATTACTTGTATGACTTACCTACTTATCTAGACAGACTTGCGACGCCGATGCGAACTCTGGACTTCATGATAGGAAATTATGTTTCACAAGCACATAACACCAAGGAAGTGAATGAAATGGTGAAGTTAGCGAAATGGAAACTAGAACAGGCGAAGTCAACTATGCTCGTCATGATCCAAGATCTCCCATCTTATGGAACGGAGGTACTGAGCGACAGGAACATCACACGTACTCGCCAAAAGCGCGGTTCGTTCGACCTGGGCGGCGCAGTTCTTGGGAACATCTTTGGATTGGCTACAGAGGATGACCTTAAAGAAATAAACAACAAATTTAATAAGATAGCTCAGGTACTAACATACCAAGATAAATTCATCACAGGACAGAACTCAGCAATGAAGACAATTGTGAAAAATCTGAAACAAGCAGAAAACGTAGCTCTCGAGAGTGTAGATAAAATAAATGAATTAGAGGGAAACGTTACTCTTTTCCAGCACTTCTCCATCATCACAGAACATATTGACACGATTCTACTACAATTAGAGAACACTAGAGATCGTTTCAGGGCACTTATGCAAGGAATTTCGAATGCTGGTGATGGCAAGATCACAATTGACTTACTCCCAGTTCATGAGCTACGTCAGATAGTTAGTCAAGGCATACATAAACATAAATTAAAGCCGTTGTTCCGCAGTAGGGAATTTATGCAACACTACCCGTATTTAGAAGCAACACTAACACCAACATCAGTGGTAGTTCATGCACCATTCATCACTGAAGACCTGTTCACAGTATACCAAATACACCCCTTCCCCTATAGAAATAACAACACTTTGATCATCATCAACATCAACACAGACACCGAACTCATCATGGTCTCCAAGAGACGGGACACTGTCACTTCCGCAAGTGAGTCAACGATTGAACGAAAGTGCCGCACATCCTTACATGCTGTTCATCTTTGTCCTGCGTACATTTTCACGTTTCAGCCTACTGATACAGTCCCTTGTGAAATGGCTATCATCAGAAATGACAATATTCATCATCATTGCAACTTCACTTTTGCTCCAGATAAACTTGTACACCATCAACGCATTGGACACTCGCAGTTTTTTTATTTCCCTCATAACACATCAGTTTACATAGTCTGTCCAGATATACCACCATCTCATACATCAGCATCAGGATTATACATAGCACCAGACTACTGTGCGGTATTTACACCAGCCATGTCTACTTTATCCACCATCAATCACTACGCCATTCTCAATCATACACACAAACATTTCCACCCACTGCCTGATATGAACTTAAACATGAGCACAAGTATTAAGCTGACTTCACCTAAGTTTGAAACTATGCAGCTGATCAATGAAACAATGAAGCCCTGGGAAGATTTGAGTTTGAGTATGTTCAACCGATATTATGTGTATAGCCCAGCACCTACTGTCTTTATAATCGTCTGCATTGTAGTTGCAGTACTGCTGTTCGCAATGCACAGAATGCATGCAAGAATTGCTAATTTGGAGTCATTATTTAGTGGGGGGAGAGTTAACATCACAGTTAACCACCCTGAATGAAGTGTATATATTTTGTATATAGTATTAATTATTTATATATATATATATATATATATAAATACAAAGAAGAATGACCCATATATGGCAGACCAGTACCATTATCTTTAAATGAAATATTAATAACTCTTACCATAATCTTAATTTTAAACTATTTTTTATTCTTGCATGTATGCATTTCACTATAATAACCCAAGTACATACTGTATTACGGTTAAATAATTTACTTTAATGCATTTATTCAAATATGTATACAACTTGTTTAAAATGTAATATTACTAAATAATCACTATTTACTATGAATATTATATATATACAATGTTCATACAATTATGTTACTTTTACAATATTATGTATTTCACTTAATTAGCTTATAAGTTCATTATAATGTGTATATAATATATATTAATATGTTAGGACTATTAACTGTCGATGGTACGCCATTTTCGCGTGACCGAGCAATGTATTATAGTTACAAATCATAATAGATAGATAGATAAATAGATAGATAGACAGCCCTATGCGGGCCTGGGAAAAGGAAATGAGCTTGCAAATTACACTGAGGAAAGCTGACGACAGCGGCCAGTAAGGAGATGATGCAGTTACTTGTCAGCAGTCCACCGGTGAACAAAGCGCCTAGTGACCATACACACACATACACACATACTTACACACAGGCTGCTAGAACTTTCCACTCACAAGGAACACACGTGACACACCCCTGCTACACCAGAATTTAGGAAAGAGAGCTCAGAAGGAGACAAGCCTTAGAACAGGCAGGTCAGAAAAAGAAAGGGCTTAGCAACTTGAGAGAGAGAGAGAGGGAGCCAGAGCGAGACAGAGAGATAGCTAGCGGGACTCTATACTCCGCTCTGTGTGAGAGACTTGTTAATATTTCCAAGACAAATAAAAATAGTCCCATACTATTCTTTACCTCTCCTGTCATTACATGACAAATGGAAAGCTACTCCAAGATATAAAAACCGCTCGTCTACAAGTCTAATATATATATATATATATATATATATATATATATATATATATATATATATATATATATAAACTCAACCACAAAGGATATATATATATATATATATATATATATATATATATATATATATATAAAAACTCAACCACAAAGGAACCACAAAGTCTTTTATGACACAGTCAGCGAGAAGCATGGCGAACAGTTCCACGAGGACATTCTGCTGATGGAAACCGGATATCAGGGCAGTGGAATGAGGCACTGAGGGGCAATTACGTTTGGAGATTGTTGCATGACTGTCATCACAGCTACAGAAGAAAGTCAAGATCAAAAGTGCACTTCTAGTTACTATGTGCCCTGCATTCCTTGTGATATTACTGTTTGCTCATTTTCTACTTATAATATACACCAAGAAATATATAAATTCTTTGACATTCTCAGGATTCTCGAAATGGTAACAAGTTCCAGTTCCTGTCCTTGTGCGGTACATATGGTGTTGCATAATTCCTGTAAGTCTAGAGTTACACGAAAACAAATACCATATTCGGAATATATGCATTGATATTGATCGGAAATAGCATGAAAATCAACATAAACAAAAAACTCGTTTAAGTTTGTTTCACAGTGGGATGTTAAAGCAATAGGGTGATAATTAGAGAGATGGGAATAGTCACCCTGTTTAGGACAGGCTGAATGCAAGTAAACTTCCAGCAAGAAAGAAAAGTACAAGTTGAGTGACAAAGGCAAAAGCTCTAACCTAGGCAGGGTGTAAGCACAGAAGCACAGTTCTTGACAACAGGAGGGACCCCATAACGCCCATATGCGTTGTTAGTATTGAGGCAAGTGATACATCAATTGAAGAAATTTTAATGTCAGCCATGAGGAAGTCAGAGGCGGGAAAAGATGGAGGAACAGCATCGGAATCATGAAAGGTAGAATTGAAGGAGAAAGTCTGATCAAAGAGTTCTCCTTTATCCGTAGAAAAAATAGCTACAGAGCCATCATAGTAGAAATGAGGAAGTAAGGATGATGAGGTAAAGATGTTGGAAAGGTTTTTGGCCTGGTGCCAGAAGGAGCGTGAAGAATTCGAGTTGGAGAGTTCAGAGCATTTGGTATGAATGAAATTATTTTTAGCAGAGCAAAGAACAGACTTAGCATGATTCCGGGCAGAAACATAAAAGAGATGAGATTCAGGGGTGGGTTGGTTCCGGTACCTTGTGTAGGCCTTCTTGTTGACGACAGCATTAGAGCAAGTGATTGAACCAGTTTTTTTTTGCATTAGTTATAGGATGTGAGAAGGGAATGTGTGCTTCCATGCCCAAGAGAATAACCTCCGTAATGAGCAAGCACACACAGATGGCTGTCGGCCATGGAAACAATAATCATTCCAGGGAAAATCAAAGGAGTACTGCATTAGGGTCTTCCAATCAGTAGCTCCAAAGTGCAACAACCGTTGCTTCTTAGGAGGGTTCATAGGCCTTACTAGAGCAGTAGAACAGGTTAAGGTGATAAAGTTGTGATCGGAGGAGCCCAATGGAGGGGAAAGATTAACAGAGTAAGCAGAAAGATTAGTTGTAAGGAAGATGCCAAGTGTGTTGGAACACTCTCGAAGGCGGTCGGGGATATGGGTAGGGTGCTGCATAAGTTACGTTAGGTCATTGAGGACAGAAAAGATGTAGACTTGTTCACCAGGTGGATCAGTGAAAGAAGAATGGAGATTTCAGAGAAAGGAGATATTGATATGATGTGTTCCATCTTAGAAGTACTATAGTCGAAAAAAATTTCAGAGTCCTTAGAATTACTGGATAGGTAAACAGAACAAATATATTTAGTCAGAGAATAACAGGAAAGCCGAAGCCAGAGAGTAGAGAATTCAGAAGAATCAAGTTCAGGAACATGAGAGCAAGATATGTTGTCGGATACATATATACAACAGCCACCTTGGGCTTTGAAATGAATATTGAGGAAGTAGGAGGATACAGAAAAGGGTTTGCTATCAGTTGCCTCAGACTGTTAAGTCTCAGTGGGGAAGAGGGTGTGAGGTTTAGAGAAGGAGAGATGGTGTTCAACAGTGAAAAATTTAGATGAAAGGCCGAGAATGTTGCATAAATGAAGAAATGACTCAGTGGTTCCAGGCTCTCGCTTGGTTGTCACTGGGAGAGGGGGAGATGGCTGGGACTCTGATCCCCCCCACCTCCCCCCCCCCCGGGGACTCAGAGGCTTGGTGATAGGACGCTATTTTTAGTAATATTACTAACAGAAAATGTAGTGTGTAGTGTGCATGCAGTTTGTTAACAGTTAGAGGAACTTGTAATGGAGAGCATGCTGATCTACTGTCTATGTTACTGAAACACTGAAAAAGTTCAGCAAAGGGAGATGGTCAGAAGCTAGCATCAGGTTCTAAGATATGGGCTAAGGTATGGGCAGTTGCTAAGCCTGTTCCTGCACAAATGCTCACCAGGGCACTGCCATTCCTGTCTACTTCAGTAAGTACACCCCACTGATTAACCCGCACAGCCCCAACAACTTTTGGACCTTAGAAAACCCCCAGTCCTGGCAAATTTTCGATCTTTTTTTTTTTTTTTTTTTGCCTAAAACCTCCTCTTCTGATGAAAAACAACGGATAACAGCCTTGAAAGTCCTCATCTGGGCCAAGAAATGTGATTTTTTATTACCTCCTTGGCTACAGGGTTCTCTATGAAGGCCCACCGTGTGCCCTCATTCTCCCAGCCAATGCTACAGGTAACTGTAGCAGATATGGCTAAAACACTCAAGGAACATACAAAGAGGTTTATTACATAGAAATTGGTAAGTCTTACACGAATACAAAAGGTTAAATACAGTATTATAGGGTATATAAACATATTTGTACTGACAGAACACATACATATCAGCAACTGATCACTGTACTGACTGTATGTGTGTCTTTTCCACTTACATTCTACTGTTTCTCACTTTACACAGCTGCTAGAATATATTTACAATGATTTACAAATATTTACAGTGTCACATAGTGCAACTACACACATTATTAGTAGTAGTGCTGAAGGCTGTGGTACTCTTTGAAACAGGGATCGCTCACTGTACTGACTGTGTGTGTGTGTGTATTTTCCACTTACACTGTACTGTAGAGGAAGGCCTGCCCTGCGTGCCTGCCAAAAATCACCCGCGAATTTTGAAAAATGTGGCCGTGACTGAGTTTGTAATTGCAGGGCGTTAATTCACATCTCCGGGGCTAGACATGATAAAACGTTATATCCACGTCTCCGGGGCTGTGTGGGTTAACTATCTCATATATTCTAACATTCCCCACTTTCCATTCTTACTTTCAGTCAGAAAGACTGTCTCATTTCTCTCAAAATTCTCCCAGCATGCTTTTTATCATTCACCCAAGACTCATCTTTCAACTTAGCCCACTCTTGGAGCATACCCACAAGGGGGGGAGCATCAAAACGTCTAAAACTGCAAAAATCTGCAAAATCTTCATCAAATCTGCAAAAAGTTATCAATCCATCAAATTTTCTGGATGTTTTCATTTTGTCAAAAACAGTTTTTTCTCCATATCCTATCAATGTGTCAAAAAAGTTCATATCATTTCAAAGCATCAAAATGAGAAATCATCAATGTATGAAAAATACAGAGGTTATCAAAGCTTCAAACTGACAAAAGTCATCAAAGCATCAAAATATCCAGAAGTTATCAAAGCATCAAAAACATACTTGATGATGATGATATGGGGTGTTACGACCGTAACAATGGTACGCCATCACGACCACCGTTAACGCAAATACTACTACATCAATGAGTGAAACAGTATGACACAGTAAGCTTGAGACCAGCTTGGGAACCTAAGTCTCACACCAACAAATGATACTCTGTTCTGTACGACTGTAACAATGGAACACCATCACAACCACCGTTAACACAAATACTACTACATCAACTAGTGAAGCAGTATGACACAGTAAGTTTGAGACTGGTTTGGGAACTTAAGTCTCCAACCAACAACTGATACTCTGTTCGTGGTCACGAGGGTGACCAGGAAACCCTCTGTCATACCCATGACAGATCAGAACGGGGTCTCATCCTTGGTGCTGCTTATAGATACAAAGTACAGCAACAAGGTAAAGTGCCATCTATTTTTTAGATGCCAGCCAACTACTCCAATATCCGAGGTAACAACCACCATGGGACAACCATATACAAGAGCTCCCGGGGCTGGCGGTACAAAATTGCCAACAACGCTGGCTCCACAGTGTACCTCAAGTGTCCCGACAAAAAACTGCAGAGGGACTGCCAGTATCATCAAGGTGACTGACACACTGACGGAAAAGAGGGAACACAACCATGGCACAGAATCCTACAACCCTCTGACAGACATCCACAACCGCTTGAAAGAAGCAGCCAGGGATGACCAATTAGTGTTCGGGTTAGTAATTATATATATATATATATATATATATATATATATATATATATATATATATATATATATATATATATATATATATATATATATATATATGTGTGTGTGTGTGTGTGTGTGTGTGTGTGTGTGTTGGCAACATTCAAATCATTCGTATTATATCAAAAATAATGTGCATGGCCCCTGCACAACGATGACACGCAAAATCGTGAAGCATTCCACATTTGTTTCACTCTCATCTTAAATGTCAGGACCAACTTCCCTAGCCCCGGGCTTCTCATGGGGCAATGTAGGATTGGATTTTATATATATATATATATATATATATATATATATATATATATATATATATATATATATATATATATATATATATATATATATATATATATATATACATCCTTGTCCCACACTGCCACAGGGTCCAACAACAGTGGTACAGTACAGGAAGGACGATGCGCAGTGAGTTGTTCTTCCTATGGTCAGCCTTTAGGTGTGCAGTACACAAGATCAGCTGAGACGAAAATAAACACTGACTCCTTAAAGTTCACTGTCTTTATTTTGCAAGTAATTCCACTTGATGCTTTCCAACTTCACTGTTCTTATGAGCACTGGAGCTATACACACTTTACTAACTGCTGTTACACTTAATATTGAACAACACTTCACAGTTATTACACTTAATGCTTAACACTTCACTGTTTTCTCAAGTACCAATGATATACAAAGTTCAATAACCCGTCACTGTTTGCCACTGTTGTCCCAAGTACCAAAAATATACAGTCTTCACTGACACTGACACTGCACCACACTCAAACCAAAACCGACTGCACTTCACTCAAACTGACTTGACACCCAACTAAACTTGTAATAATCTCTATCCCACCTTATATAAGCTTGCATTATTCGAGAAACGTCTTCATTTTACGAGTATATTCTCGACGGGCAACAGTTGTTAACTCGGACACATCAAAACATGCAGAGTTGACTCACATTACATAACACTCTAAATCATTAACCATACGAACTTTAACTACATAGTTTAACAAGCAGTCACTTAAATAAAACATTATAGAGAAAAAGAGCATAAAAATAAATGAGTGTTTAACTTACGAAATAACTACGCTCACAAACAATAGGCAAACTGGCAACTCTGATGACTCGTACTGGAACATACGGTACGAGAAACATCGCGAAGATACGAGACTACCTAACTGGCAAATCTCCCTTCATAACACTACCCCCTCCCTAGTTCTTTGTCATCCCGACAAAACTAAACAATATATACAAATATAAACCCAAATCCTAACGAAACATCCAACTGTACACAAAATAATCTTTCAACTTATCAGGTCTTCTTCTATACCACTTCCGATGATGTCCTTGTTCCTTCACACACTCCACTCCTCCTGGAGGGTCTTGGTCCTCTTCTTCACACAGCACACAGCAAAGGTCCGACACCACTGTTCAACATCCTGACGCATGCCAATCCAGTAGAACTTATGTCGCAGTCGGCTTAGAATTGTCTTCACTCAGAGTCCCCAGGCGGGGGGACCATAAATGCCCCCGCCATCTGCCCCTCTCCCGGTGACGACTCGAGGTGCCTGGAACCACTGTCTGACTCTCTTCTTCTTCATTTCTGCAACATTCGCGGCCATTCATCTAACTTTCGCTCTGTTGAGCACCACCTCTCCTCCTCTAAACCTCACCTTCTTTTTCTGACAGAGACTCAGCAGTCTGAGGCAACCGACAGCAAACCCTTTTCTGTATCCTCCTACTTTCTCTATACTCATTTCAAAGCCAAAGGTGGCTGTTGTGTATACATACGCAACGACTTATCTTGCTCTCGTGTTCCTGAACTTGATTCTTCTGAATTCTCCACACTCTGGCTTCGGCTTTCCTGTCATTCGCTGACTAAATATATCTGTGCTGTTTACTTATCCCCTAATTCTACTGACTATCAAAAATTCTTTGACTATCTTACTTCTACGATGGAACACATTCTGTCCATTTCTCCTTTCTCTGAAATCTCCATTCTTGGAGATTTCAATGTTCACCACCACCTCTGGCTCTCCTCTCCTTTCACGGATCCACCTGGTGAACAAGCCTACATCTTTTCTATCCTTAATGACCTAGAGCAGCTTGTACAGCACCCTACCTGTATCCCTGACCGCCTTGGAGAGAGCTCCAACATACTTGACCTCTTCCTCACAACTAATCCTTCTGCTTACTCTGTTAATCTTTTCTCTCCGTTGGGCTCCTCCGATCACAACCTTTTTACCTTAACCTGTCCTATCACTCCGGTACGGCCTGTGGACCCTCCAGGGAATCGTCGTCTGTGGCATTTTGGAGCCGTGAACTGGGAGGCCCTCAGGCAGTACTTCTTTGATTTTCCCTGGAATGATTATTGCTTCCATGGCCGTGAGCCATCTGAGTGTGCCTTGCGCATTACGCAGGTTATTCTCTCGGGCATGGAAGCATACATTCCTTTCTCATATCCTTTCACTAACGCAAGAAAGCCTTGGTTTAATCACGCTTGTTCTAATGCTGTCCGCAACAAGGAGAAGGCCTACAAAAGGTACCGGAGCCAACCCACCCCTGAATCACATCATCTTTACGTTTCTGCCCGGAATCGTGCTAAGTCTGTTCTTTGCTCTAGTAAAAATAATTTCATCCATACTAAATGCTCTCAACTCTCCAACTCGAATTCTTCCCGCTCCTTCTGGCACCTTGCCAAAAATCTTTCTAACAATTTTACCTCATCATCCTTCCCTCCTCTTTTCTACTCTGATGGTTCTGTAGCTATTTCTTCTACTGATAAAGCAGATCTCTTCGCACAGACTTTCTCCTCCAATTCCACCTTAGACGATTCCAGTGCTGTTCCTCCATCACTTCTCCCCTCTGACTTCCTCATGGCTGACATTAAAATTTCTTCAGTTGATGTATTTTCTGCCATCACTGGCCTCAGTACTAACAAGGCATATGGGCCTGATGGGGTCCCTCCTGTTGTTCTCAAGAACTGTGCTTCTGTGCTTACACCCTGCCTAGGCAAACTTTTTCGCCTTTGTCTGTCAACTTGTACCTTTCCTTCTTGCTGGAAGTTTGCTCTCATTCAGCCAGTCCCAAAGAAGGGTGACCACTCCCAACCCTCCAACTATCGTCCAATTGCTTTAACGTCCTGTATTTCAAAAGTTTTCGAGTCAATTCTTAATAGAAAAATTTTAAGGCATCTTTCCTATCACAACCTTCTTTCCGATCGTCAGTATGGGTTCCGTCAGGGACGCTCCACTGGCGATCTTCTCACCTACCTTTCAGACTCCTGGTCATCCTCCTTTCGGGACTTTGGCGAAAGCTTTGCCATTGCACTTGACATCTCAAAGGCTTTCGATCGAGTCTGGCATAAATCTTTAATTTCCAAACTGCCCTCCTATGGTTTCTATCCTTCTATCTGTGCCTTCATCGCTAGCTTCCTTTCTGGTCGTTCTATAGCCGCTGTTGTAGATGGCCATCGTTCTTCTCCTAGATCTTTCAACAGTGGTGTTCCTCAGGGCTCTGTCCTATCACCAACTCTCTTCCTTTTATTCATCATTGATCTTCTAAGCTGTACATCTAACCCTATCCACTCATACGCTGATGACTCCACCCTTCACCTTTCCATTCGGTTCCCACAACGCCCATCTCAACAGTTACTTCAAGAAACAAGGGATGAGGCTATGGCACACCTAATGTCTGACTTGGCTCGTATCTCTGACTGGGGTAAAAATAATATGGTTGTCTTTAATGCATCTAAGACTCAGTTCTTACACCTATCAACCTGACAAAATCTTCCACAGGTATACCCATTAATGTTTAATAATATTCAGCTTAATCCTGCATCATCCTTGAACATGCTTGGGGTTTCATTTACTTGGGACTTATCTTGGAAAGATCATATTACATCTCTTGTAAAATCTGCTTCCAAGAGATTGGGTGTGCTAAGCCAACTCCGCTCTTTCTTTACCCCTGCACAATTGTTGACTCTATACAGGGGTTTTATCCGCCCCTGTGTGGAGTACAACTCTCATGTGTGGGGAGGCTCCCCACATACAGCTCTTCTCATAGGGTGGAGTCAAAGGCTTTTCGTCTCATTAACTCTCCTCCTCTTACTGACTCCCTTCAACCTCTGTCTCTTCGCCGCACTGTTGCATCTTTATATCTTTTCTATCGCTACTTTAATGGTCACTGCTCCTCTGAACTGTCTGCTTGCATTCCTCCACCTCTACGACGGGCGCGTAGCACCCGTCTGGCAGCAAACTCTCATCCCTTTTCTGTCCAACTCTCTAATGCAAGAGTTAACCGTTACTCCCAGTCTTTTATTTATGCAACAGGTCAGCTCTGGAACTGTCTCCCTCTATCTGTAGTTCCTGCTGCCTATGATCTCCAGTCTTTCAAACGCAGTGTGTCCAGGCATCTCAAAATGATCGGATCTTGAATTTGGCTCTCTATTGTATTTTGTTTTTCTCTTGGAGGGAACTGATACTGCGGGCTCATGGCCTTTGGTTCCTTCTTCCTCGCATAAAAAAAAAAAAAAAAAAAGTGCCCACTAGTGATCTGGTTATGGGACTCATCCAAGATCTCAGACCTCATCTTCTTCAGAACCACCAGTTGCCAACACTCGCTGAGGCCATTGGGCGTCTCCCACTGACGCTCCAGTAGTGCAACGAAGAAGGTCCCACTGACTCCAGCAGCTCCTGGTCACAGGGCCCAACCTGGAAACTCCTCCCCATGATGGTCGCACTGCACTCTGCTGCAGCCACTCCAGCGCCGGTTGCAAATCTGCACCCTCCATCTGCATCCTCTCCAGGTCTTCTCCATCCAACGCCGGCCCCATCACTACAGTACAACAGCATTTCTTCCTTGGATTCCCATTCCTACTACGCTGCATGTTGTCTCTCCTTCTGTCTTCTCGCACACCATTCATCAAGGCTCCCTTGCATTTCTTCAGTGGTGGGTCTTCTGCAGCCTTCTTATCATCCCAACCATTCTGATCCACAAGTAACTCAAACTGTGTACGGTAAGCTTCCCAAGATACTCTACCATCATTTTCATTAGGTTTCTTCTTATCTGGATCCCCATTATAGCTATGCACTTCTCTAGTTTTGGGCCTTAAAACTGGGGCATCGTAATTGAGGCCACGACTTAAAATTTCTGCACTCTGATTATTAATGCTACCTTTAGATGCCTGGGATCCGTCAAGATTCACCATACACTGGCCATTCCCATCATATGCTCCCTGTACACTAACCTGAGGCTCAGCAGTGCAGTATATCTCTACAGCCTCAATTTTCTCATTAAATATTTTCACATGGTCGACTACATGCTTCAACTGGTTATCTTCATGCTGTCTGCACTCCATCACTATTCCCTGACTAATATTCAGCTGGTTGTCCACATGCTGTTTGCACTCCGTCACTGTTTCCTCACTAATCTTCAGCTGGTTGTCTACATGTTTCACCTGGGCGTCTAGATGCTGTCTGAACTCCATCACGTTATTGCTTACCTCACACTTCTGCTACTGTAGCTCAGCATATCCTTTCTCCTTCAACTGCTGCTGCCCTTCCTTCATTTCCCCCATGAAATCATCCAGCTGTCCTTGCATCCTCAAATGTAATTCAATCTGTTGCTCCTGTAATGCCTCTTGAAGCTGTTCATATCGTTCCTTCTGTTCTTCATTCTGTGCCTGTAATTGTTCCTTGAGTTCATTCTTGAGCTCTTTCTGTTCTTCACTTTGGACCTGTAATTGTGCTTGGGGTTTTTCCTGTCCTTCTCTCTGTGCTTATAATTGTGCTTGGAGTTTTTTCTGTCCTTCATTCTGTGTCTGTATATGTGGTTGTAATAGTTTCATAAGGCCATCCAGCGATAACTTGTCCTGCCTAGCTTGGCCTCTTGTCTGGACACCTTCTTGCTCCATGTCGAAGATTAGACTCACTGCAGCCCTGAATAATCCCACTCCTGACACCAGTGTTATGTCCTCGTCCCACACTGCCACAGGCTCCTACAGCAGTAGTACAGTACAGGAAGGACGTTGCCCAGTGAGTTCTTCTTCCTATGGTCAGCCTTTAGGTGTGCAGTACACAAGATCAGCTGAGGCGAAAATAAACACTGGCTTCTTAAAGTTCACTGTCTTTATTTTGCAAGTAATTCCACTTAATGCTTTCCAGCTTCACTGTTCTCACAAGCTTTGGAGCTATTCACACTTTACTAACTGCTATTACACTTAATGTTGAACAACACTTCACAGTTATTACACTTCATGCTTGACACTTTACTGTTTTCTCAATTACCAATGATATACAAACTTCAGTAACCCGTCACTGTTTGCCACTGTTGTCACAAGTACCAAAAATATACAGTCTTCACTGACACTGCACTACATTCAAACCAAAACGGACTGCACTTCACTCATACTGACTTGACACCCGACTAAACTTGTAATAATCTCTACCCCATCTTATATAAGCTTGCATTATTCGAGAAACGTCTACATTTTACGATTATACTCTCGATGGGCAACAGTTGCCAACTCGGACACATCAAAACATGCAGAGCTGTCTCACATTACATAACACTCTAAATCATTAATCATACGAACTTAAACTACATAATTTTTCAAGCAATCACTTAAATAAAACATTAAAGAGAAAAAGAGCATACAAATAAATTAATGTTTAACTTACGAAATAACCACGCTCACAAACAACAGGCAAACTGGCAACTCTGGTGACTCGTGCTGGAACTTACAGTACGAGAAACATCTCGAAGATACGAGACTATCTAGCTGGCAAATCTCCCTTTATAACACTCTCTCTCTCTCTCTCTCTCTCTATATATATATATATATATATATATATATAATACCACTTTCCCCGATGAGTTACTGCAATGACAGCTTGTATCTGTGACATATTAGGTTATTTGTATATTGCATCAATGATGAAAGTACCATCAAAGGTTTTTTACAGTGCATGTTCATTTACTTTAAATGACGTGGAACTGGGAATGTACAGAGCTCGGTGTCGTGCACAGCCACCTGTTCCACGCACAGCAGCTGAATTCGTCACGTGGATGTCTGACCTCTTCGCAGAGAACTACAACCAGCACTTCAAGGGGGCTGTGGAACATGAGACAGAGCGATCATCTTCATGTCCACCGTCATCATTCTAAGGCTGGCAGAGGTGCAACACGCCTTCTAAGCTGCAAAGTTCTTTTGCGCTCCAGTCCTGTTCTACCAGTTCTTCTCCATCATGGTAGTCTTCGGAGACAGGGTTCTACCCGTGACCAGCGTTCTAATGACAGGGAAGTCACAGGCATTGTATCAAAAGGTCACTGACAAAATTCGTGAGTTAGCCCCTGACTTTGCAGCTAATACATTCATGGGCAATTATGAGATGGCTAGTAGAAATGCACTCCAAGCATCCTTTCCTGCTGCCAGATTCTGTGGCTGTCAATTTCACTACTCTCAAACGCTGTGGCGCAAGTGCCAAAAGTTAGGATTAACTGATCTGTACAAGAACAACCAGGAGTTTAAGACCTTCCTGAAAAAGCTCATGTCAACATCATACTTGTCGGCCAACCAGATCAGAGTCGTCGCCCTTGCCTTGTTTGATCAGCCCATGAACGTGAACAACCACACCAGGACACATATCTGCAAATTCCGGCAGTATTTCTTTCGTTACTGGCTCAACACTGACTCCAGAGAAATTTTCAGTTTATGATTTTCAGTATGGAACCAATAACTTTCGCGAGTCATTCCATTCCAGGCTGAAGGCAAGAATATGGATGCACCGCCCATCCATGTGGTCTATCGTCGGGCACATCAATCACGTGATAAAAGACACGAAGGGCTGAGGCTGGACCGGGGCTTGAACCTCAGCAGGTCGAGGAAGAAGGCCTATGAAACAAACCTGCAGAAGAGAAACGCATGCAAGGAGAAATATGCAAGAGGGGAGTACAATCACATGCAGTTTATCTCAGCTGTGGCCCACACGATGAACACACATCTTCTGCTTCTAGAGACGACCCCAACTTGGGACGGAGAAGACTCAGATGATGCTGATGAAGTTGCTGTTGACAAAGAAAAGCAACCTTCTCAGCAACAGAATCATCGTCTCTGTGCTGTGTGTCTTGCACCCCAAGAGAGAACGATCTGTTTCAGGCCTTGCAGTCATGCACAGGTCTGTCCAAGCTGCAGCAACGTCATGGAAGCCATGGGAAATCCATGTCCCATCTGCAGAGTCCCGGTGCAGGAGTGATTCGAAATATTTATTCAGTAAGAGGTGAAATACTTCATTTCTAGTCTTGAAAGCTGCCAATTAGTCACCACCCGATTCAATTTCCTGCCTTCGGAAGGAGGTATGACATTTTTATTTCAGTTTCATGATTCTTAAGTTATTGTTCAAGTAAGGTACATGAAATAAAGACAGGTATTGATATGCATCTTGTGTTCTTACTGTGCCGCATCGTGCTTCATCTGCTGTACCAGTACGTAATGTGTTTTGATGGTTTGCTAAGATCTGGAGATGTTTTTGACACTTTGCAAAGATCTGAAGTTTTTCATGCATTGATAGGATTCCATCCATTTTTGATGCTTTGAAGACATCTGGTTGTTTTGATGATTTGATAACATCCAGTCAGTTTCAGCATCTTGACACATTGATAAGATCCATCATTTTAGATGCTTTGAAAAGATTGGCTTTTTGATGTATTGATATGGCTGACACCCTTGGAATAGTTTTGACACTTTGAAGGCGCCCCAACAAGGAATCAACCACATATGTATTCCCATTGTCCTTCTCACCATTACTATCCAACTTTCAACTACTCCATATCTCATAGTATTCTAATCCATGTCTTGCATACAACAATGCATACACCCTCATTATTTTCCCCTCGTTAACATCTACTCCAGCACATTTATCCAGTGTGTCTGAGTATATGTCTACTTTTGCATCCTCAAGCACCTGTACAATCTCTCCTTCATTCACCTCACCATTTGCACCTCTCATATTGCACGCTGCCATTCATAGCATATCCCTTGTTGGGTCCTTGGTCGTCAACTGTATATCTGCCCAGACCCGAAGTTATCTGTTTGCATTTTTTAGTTTTCTGTTTCACCGGGCAACACGGCATTTGCCCTCCATCAACCCAGTTTCTCAGCATGACATGTAGCAAACATGCAAGGTTGCTTACACGTACTAAATACTTCCCTGGCTTATAGGAAATTATTTTGCTTGTCACTCAGCATACACCTAACAGTAGCCATAAATCAGGTGAATGGACGGTGGGTGTTCCCACCCACAATCAACTAAACTATAATAAGTTTACTATTACTTCAATCAAACTCGGTGGATAAGTTGTCAACTTAAACTGTTTCTATCCAGTGTAAACTAAACTTTGTGGGAAGGTTCGAGTTAAATCATGGATAAAGAGCTTAGATTTTCAGAACGTACAACCACAGTCAAAGGCCAGATTCAACCCTCACTCTTTGGATATGATTTTTAACAGATTGTGGTGGAATGTTAAGAGACAAGATTAAAGTACATCGATTCTGAGAGTAATCTGTCTAAGGTCAAGGTCACTGGGCAAAGGCAAATATCCAACCCTTAATCCAATTGACATAGGCTCGGATGTTGCGCTCTCGAAGTGCTTCTTCTGGTTTTAGTAATTATAATCTGGGTGCTTCCTGATACATATGTAATGCTGAAATATATGGGACTCTACTGCAGTTTGAAAAGTTGAAATAGGTACATTGGTAGAGCATACTGTGGCAGGAGCTAAAGGTATTGCTCAGATACACTGATACTTAAGAATTATCTTCTTTATCCTAATGACAGAACTCAGCATTTATGCCATGTGTTCTACGTTCTGAAAATGTTTTCCCAGGGAACAATACCACCAAGAGGAACAGCTGAGCAAATTCAAAACGAAATTCTCATAGATCTCGGCACAAGGTTCTAGATGAGCTACAGGATAGAGAGTAACTTTGAATGACGCATGAGAACGAGCTAGGGCGTTGAAACGTGGCACAAGGTGTAACAA
This sequence comes from Coenobita brevimanus, assembly GCF_032717465.1. Lineage (NCBI taxonomy): Eukaryota > Metazoa > Arthropoda > Malacostraca > Decapoda > Coenobitidae > Coenobita > Coenobita brevimanus. The sequence goes on along the minus strand of NC_137008.1, from coordinate 8,092,399 downwards.
TATTTTGTCATTATTTAAGTTTTCAATTTCTGGCTATTTTTGACGTAAAGGAGGTTTCTGAATAGCGCCTTCTGACAATTGTTACTCCGGTGACTGGCAAGACTGATATCATTTAGTCGAGGAGGTAGAATCCAAAAATTATACGCCAATGTAAGACACAATTCGAGTTGACATATTATAAGTTATGTTATTGATTTGTTCTCGTCTGAGCGATTTTTATCTCCCGTCTTTAACAAGACATGTCCATAAAATGTGTGTGTGTGTGTGTGTGTGTGTGTGTGTGTGTGTGTGTGTGTGTGTGTGTGTGTGTGTGTGTGTGTGTGTGTGTGTGAGAGAGAGAGAGAGAGAGAGTGAGTGTTTGTATGTGTGTGTGTGTGAATACATATAAAAGAAATTGTACTTACAGTATCACAAAACTATCTCAAATATCTTAATATCTCAAAAAGCTGTAGATGAACTTTCGCCAGACCTTCAGGATTAGCACTTATGAAGAAGGGCAGAAGTAATTAACTTTTGGTGTGCATTTGATCAATGACCAAATGCCAGACGCCACATATCAAATTGCATTTTGTTCAATATCTTAGCAATAAGGAGTGAAAATTTCTTCAGTTTTGCATTGTATGTAGTTTGTACCTTAGCCAACATCAAATTTTGACGAATTTGAAATATTGTCTAAATTCGCGAAATCGCTAATAATCGCGTATTTTGCGTTTTTTCCTATTCCCTTGGAATCAGATATTAGCATATACAGTACAGGGATAATTATAACATCATCACTCGAAACGTTATGGACAGGTTTTCACTAAAACTTGCAAATTACCCGAAATGAAGTCATCCTTTACTTAAAAGGTCACTGCTGCCATCAAATTTACGTGCAGTTAGCATTCGGCCCCCGAATGCTTTCTTCATATTAAGCAGTTATTTGTGGCGAGTTACTACAGTACGGACGATTTTGATGGATGTATATAAAACACCAAATAATTTCTTTTTAAAAATTTACAGAAGACCCAGATACCTTAATAACCTAACCGATAAACTAATCCATCCGGGCCTTTTCAAATATTTTATGAATACAGACTTTCTATTTTTTTTTTTTTTATCTTTTCTACTTTATTAATTGAGTTTAGATATGTATATATTTTTTGATGCAGAGAAGGGAGCAAAGGCTAAAATCGCACACATGTTCTTCCCTAGAAAAATGACATGCTAAGGACCCAAATTCTACATCCATCCCGAGATAGCTAGACACAGTGTGTTAAAAAGACCGGGGTGTCATAGGTAGAAAGAGCTTCAGACAAAGCCCCAGTATACAATCCACTTGGTCGTCACCGGGAGACGGGCGGATGATTGAGGTATTTATGTCCACCTCCATCAACCATGGACTCTGAGGCAGGGTATTCATACGTAGTGTTTCCATTTTAAAATGGAGAATGTAATGTGTAATGTACAGTCGGGGTCAAAACAGTCAGAGGGAAGTACAAATAAAGTCATTTGCCGTATCAAATGGAGGTAAATTAGGTGTCAAATGTTGTCACAAGTCAGTAGTAACGGAGGTGCATAGCTTCACCATCATCATTCTCAGGCTCAACTTTGGACCCCGACTGCCCATATAGTTTGATGTAGACAGTTCGAGGAAAATGTTTACGACAGCATGCTGGCCCATGCTATTTGTTCCTGTAACACTGAAAAAGGTCAGTAAACGGGGGCGGTCATGAGTTTGTTCTGTGGACTATTGAAACGGGAATCAAGATCTCACTATCACCGGCGTTCCATCTAGCTTGTGAATATCGCTTTGTTTGACTGGTGCTACAGTCTACTATGTGTTCTGGTGAGTCGTTGTCATAATTGCTTTATATACAGTATTAGATGAAAATACATAAGACTCACTACGAACTGAACAGTAAAACATATGCTTGGCTGCCATGTAGTTAACTACCATAGTGGTTTAAAAGTTCTGTACTACACACTAATAAACATTTTTTTTTTCAGGCCGTATGCTACTCATTAATGACGGCGAAGAAAGGAGGGAAGTAACTCACAATAGGGTGAGTGTGAGAGGTAGTAACCTAAGAAAATTGGCAAAGGAGCATGGTAAAAGTGATTCATTATTAGGGTCTTCTTTCATTTATAATAATAAAGTACCCAAGATAAGTTAAAATACTGCTTTACATAGACACATATTCGCGTAATCAGTGGTTCATGTTTAACCACACACACACACACACACACACACACACACACACACATAAGTACGGTAAGTAAGTACGTATGTGTAGACAACACTTAGAGAGAGAGAGAGAGAGAGAGAGAGAGAGAGAGAGAGAGAGAGAGAGAGAGGGAGGGAGGGAGGGAGGGAAGGAGGGAGAGAAAGAGGGAGAATATGTCCTTGGAGAAGAAAAAGGTTTTATTCTTTTTTAGAGCGAGGGGATCCGTACCCTGGGATATTTAGAGAGAGAGAGAGAGAGAGAGAGAGAGAGAGAGAGAGAGAGGTGGAAACCGGAGGGTGAGGAAAAGAAGAGTGTGGAAAGGGTGTTGCGTTATGTGCAGCAGTAGTAGTAATTGATTCCCCCCCCCCCTGTTAGAGAAGGAGGGGGGGCTGGGCCACCTCGTAGCCCAGTGCATTGTGCAGCTTTCCAGAGTCTATGTTCTTTGTTATTGAAACACTGAAAAATGTCAGCAAAGAGGGATGGTCATGAGCTTGTTCTGTGGACTACTGAAACGGGAATCCAGCTATCCCTATCACCGAAGTCACATCTACCTTGCGAATACCGCCTTGTTTGACTGATCCTACAGTCTACTCCGTATACTGGTGAGACGTTGCCATAATTACTTTATATTTCAAGATGAAAATACAGAAGATTCATTACGAACTGAACATTGAAACATGTGCTTGGCTGCCACGTAGTTAACTACCATAGTGGTTGTAGAAGTTCTGCACTAGACACTAAGTAACATTTTTTCTTCAGGCTATATGCTAGTCCTTGATGACGGCTAGGAAGGGAGGGAAGTAATGCACAACAGGGTGAGTGTGAGACGCACTTAACCTAAGAAAGTAGGCAAAGGAGCATGGTAAAAGTAATTTGTTATGGGGGTCTTCCTCCAATTTTTTTTTAAGTGCCCAAGCGTTAGGAAAAAGATAAAATACTGCATAACATAGACACACATTTGCGTAATCAATGGTCTCATGTTTAAGCACACACACACACACACACACACACACACACACACACACACACACACACACACACACACACACACACGTACTTACGTGTAGACTACACTAAGAGAGAGAGAGAGAGAGAGAGAGAGAGAGAGAGAGAGAGAGAGATTAAATGTACTTGGACAAAAATATATATTCTTTTTTTAGGGCAAGGGGATTTGTACCCTGGAAAATGGACAGAGAGAGACAGAGAGAGAGAGGATGGACTGAGGGCAGTCGGAAGAAGACTTTCATGAAAACTGAGGAAAAATCATCTGGTGAAAGAAGGATTTATGTATAGAAATAATGGGGAAATGAGGGATGGCGGTAGGAATAAATGGAAACAAGAAACGTATGATAAACGATATGAAGTGAAAATGAAGGTGAAATTGAGAAACGAAGAGTCAGGACCAATCAAAATCTATAGGTGAAAATTTAAGATTTACATATGAAGGATATGAGATTTGGACAGAAGCGAGGAAAGAAGTAAAGAGAGAGAGAAAGAGAGGTGGAAACTGGAGAGTGTGGAAGGGACGTTACGTAATATGCAGATTTGCAGAGTACGAACAATCCCCAGGGGAGTGTTGTGTTGTGTTATAGATTTATTCACCTGAAGGTCAGAGTGGAAACGGGCAAGTGAAGCCCGTCAGGGAAGTAGTGTATGATTATGCGTGAGGTTGGCTATTTGGATGGAGGGGTAGGTGGAGACGGTTTGGAGTACAGAAGATGTGAGGGAAAGGAAGACTCTTTTGGCAGCTGTGAAGGCTCTTGAGGGATGATTGATGAGGCTGGATCCAAGGAAGAAGTGAAGGGAGGCTGTGACGGGGGAATCAAGAAGGTAGTATAGGAGGGGATAATCATCAGATTCGTGGTAGGGTGGGCAAGGGATGGGATCAGTCCCGTTGATCTGGGAGAGGCAGGGATAGCCTAGCCTGAGTCTGTGCAGGCGGACAACATGCGAATTAGGAGTGGCTGCGGGTGTTTGGAGGGGGTTGTAGGCCGTGGCCCTGGCATACCAGGTAGCTGAGTGTGAACCCTCGGCCACCCGGTTTGCGTGGTCAATTCTGGTCATGTTGGGAATGGAGTGCTTAGCTCTATGCTTTATGTGCAAAAGGCTAGTTAGAAATGGAAAAGTGACATCAGGTAAGGTGATGGTAGCCCCAGCAGCAGAGTCAGTTCGCTCGTTGCCCATTATGCCAACGTGACCATGAAGCCAATGGAGGAGAATTTCACCTCCACCCTGCACGATGGAGTTCGCAACAGCCAGAATCAAGGTCAGCAGGTGAGCACTGTCTCTGAAGTGTCTTGTGCGGAGACCGTGCAGAGACGAGAACGAATCGGTGTGTATAATGACACCCTGACGAAGATGGTGGATTTCAGCATGTCGCAAGGCACCGAAGATGGCAACGAGCTCCGTCTCATACGTGGAAGTCCCCGGAGGGAGCCTCCAAGTCTCGACAACATCTCCCAAGACAATTGCTGCACCTGCTGATCCCTATGGTGTGATGGATCCATCAGCATAGTACGTGACTGATCCTGGAGTGTGGGAGGATGAAATTTTCCTCAGGCCATCCTGACGAAGGAGAGAGGGCAATGATCCTCGAAAGCAAGAGCTGGCAGTGACGAGGCATCTGGTGGTGGGTGGTCTCCAGGGTGGGGGAGGAGAAAAGTTGGGGCTAGGGAGGTCTGGGTCTTCTAGGAAGGCTTCAGCCAAGGGAGAGTGCCCAGTCCTTCCTAAGATGCGAGTGTGGAGGTTGGTAAAGGATTGTGCGGAGGAGAGTAGCAACAGGGAGTTGAGGCCTAAGTTGGCAACTCTGAGCAACGGTTACTGACGATCGACCCCAGATTCTGTGCTGGAGAGAGGGAAGGCCACTTTCAGCACTTGAGGTTTTCGAGCCAAGTCCATGGAGGAGTTCGTAGTGAGGTTCTTGAGTTAAGTCCATGGAGGAGTTCCTAGTATGACTTGCAGCGCTGAGTTTTGCAAGACCTCAAGGGAGCGAAATTTCCCCTCTGAGAGTCCTGCAAGACACATGGCACTATAGTCAACTAGAGAGCGCATGGTATGAGTGTAAAAGGCGGTGAGGACACGGCTCGAGGCACCTAAACTGCGTCTTGAGAGGGCTTTTAGTGCTGAGTCTGGCGGCAGCAGGTAACGTGTCTGAGTGATGAAGGTCAACTGACTGTCAAACCACATTCCCAGATACTGATGTCTGTGAATGAGGTCAAGCTGATGTTCCCCGAGGTAGAGAGGGCATTCAGGAGGATGGAAGCCAAAAGGCATGACCTTAATTTTCTCGTGGTTGATCTTCAGACCTAGATCACAGCATCTATCGTGGAGGAGGGTTAGAGCAGTCGGGGTCTGATTGTAGCAGGACCTGCGGGAGAATACAAGCGCCAAATCATCAGCATAGCGGAGTAGTGTTACTCCCCGGCCGAAGTCGATCCTCAGTAAGATCTCAACTAATAGGTTGAAAAGGAGACGAATAAGAACGCTTTCTTGCGGCGTACCATTTACGTGTGGGAAGAAAGGGGAGAGCCGACCCTGGAAGAGGACACAAACAGCATGGCCTACGAAGAAATCTCCTATCCAGGAAAGGAGTTTGCCACAAACTCCTCTTTTTATTAGTGGTGCCTGGACAGCTTCAGGGTTGGATAGCTCGAAGGCCTTCTCTAGATCGAGGAAGACTGCCATCCCTCGTCCACTCCTCAGTTCTCCCAGAAACGATGTAAGGCACTGCGGGGCACTGTTGCCTGGGAGGTAGGCAAAAAGGCACGAATGTAACGAGCCTAGTTTCCAGGAGAGACAGGAGAGAGCAAGTCTCTCAACTGTTTTGGCATTACACCTGAGAAGGGATATGGGTCTCATGACTTAAGGGTCCCGTGGTTTGGGATTGGGATGGATGATGGCACTCTTGCAAGATCTGGGGAGGCGTCGAACCCGAGGAGAGATATGACGTTATATTATTACCAACTCACTGCACACCCTCGGCCCACCCACTACTCATCTAATACCTAAACACTCCTCACGTACTCTCTACGTTTATTAATTTTTCGTCCTTTATATTTGAATTATCACCAGCTTTACAATATTTTCCTTATACCTCCATTTTACGTCACCCTCGTACATTTGACACGATTTTTTTTCCTAGCCCGTATCTGTCGTTACGTGAGCATCTTTCTTACGTAATGTCTCACACTTCATCTTCGTCTCTCTCCTTATTTTTCCAGTCCATGGTTACATCCACGATTGCGAAGGGAGAACAGGTGTTATGTGTTGTTCGGCGTGTGTGTGTGTGTGTGTGTGTGTGTGTGTGTGTGTGTGTGTGTGTGTGTGTGTGTGTGTGTGTGTGTGTGTGTGTATGTGCTGGTGGGTGGGTGGCTGGGTGAGAGAGAGGGAGAGAGAGAGAGAAAGAGAACAAAATAAACAGCAGACCTAATGTTTTTAAATCAGTCATATGGTACGGTCCACAAGAACAGATTTCATCCGATAAACACCAGTCTTTGTGTGAGTTCCGGGTAAGGCAAAGATAAAAGGATTCGGCGTATTGAACAATCACTCAAAAGTGTACAGTAGGTCACAGGCAAAGGTCCATAGAAGTCAATTGAGTTCCGATTTAAACTGGGTGAAACATGGTGAAAGGTCTGGGGGTGAGGTAAGGACGAATGGACTAGGTTTTATGAACAGTCAGTCAAAGGTCAAGGTCGCAGAGTAAAGTAAAATGCATGACCCTTAGTCTTTTAGTATTACTCTCTTTAGGTGCTCCTTCCTGTTTTCTTTTTTAATCTTCTTATTCCTCAGTCACTTCGGTTATCTACTTCTTTTTTGTTTTTCTCTTCTCATCTCTACTCAGTATGCAGCCCATATTCCCGCTTTCCTCTTACCACTGTTCTTCTCTCTCTCTCTCTCTCTCTCTCTCTCTCTCTCCGCTAAGTAATCTTCGTCCACTTTTCATTCTCTCTCTCTCTCTCTCTCTCTCTCTCTCTCTCTCTCCGCTAAGTAATCTTCGTCCACGTTTCATCTCTCTCTCTCTCTCTCTCTCTCTCTCTCTCTCTCTCTCTCTCTCTCTCTCTCTCTCTCATCGAATGTACAGTAGGTCACAAATTTATCTCCGGCAAGGTGCTGTCCTACGCTATTGCCAACTCCAACTAAACTACAATTTAATTAGCTTCATATTCTCTACGAAACTGTTACCATTGATCAAACACTGAGGTATGATAAGGTCTGGTGAATGTAACACGATGTTTATCAGTAAAGTCACAGATAATGAATCTGCAGTACAATTATCGTTTGTGTATTGCGTAAGCTGAAGAACATGCCTACGGTTCACAATGATCAACATATTTTTTTGATGCTGATATCCTGAGCACGAAGTTGTTAAAAAGAAAAAATGAACTGCCAAGAAAATATTCTTGAATAATAAAATACCAGCTAGCTAATGTAACACATATCGCTCTCTTGATCCCTAGGACCTCATCCCGAAAATCCTCATCTCACTCTCCCGACCGCTTCCTCGTAGGTTGCCCTTCTCCCTTGTATCTCGTACACAACTTCCGTATCATCATTTTCCCCTTCTTTCCACATCATCACCATCAATCTGAACTTTCTCCCCACAGCTAACCTACACTCCTCCACCCTCACGCCCGACACATTCCCCCTTTTCACAACTTCCCTGTCTCATGTCAGTACACCTCACTTTACAGTTACTAATTTTCTCTCCATAACCCACCCCACATCTTTAACTTCATATCACAGATCTACGCCTTAATCCAATTAAAAGCACAAAGGACAAAAAAAGCCCAACGCAATGCGAAGAAAAGATGTGATAATGTCGGCAAGAAGTGGCATGGGGTAACAGCCAGTTTAACAAAGATAAGGAGGTAAATATGTTTTGAGATAATCTGATCAAATGATTCAGCAAAGAAACGTTAAAAAGATGTGTACATGTAGCAGAGAGAGAGAGAGAGAGAGAGAGAGAGAGAGAGAGAGAGAGAGAGAGAGAGAGAGAGAGAGAGAGAGAGAGAGAGAGAGACTGACAAAATGAAATTCAGGAAATGTAAAATCCATCTGCATAAAAAAAGGATACAAAGGCAGCCGGGATTGATGTATAGTACCCTTAGGACTTATCGATTTAAATATGGAAATTTCCAGAAAAGGTAGAATGACCTTGTGACGGAACCTACTGCGTGCTTGGGTTAAATTTGTGTGCACTCCAATTCTTTTATATTCATACTGATTTTGTTGGTGATCAGTGGTTGCGTCAATCATCCACTCATCTGATAAAGTGCTCCGTACTTTTCATTCACCGTTATTGTTCGTTTTCTTGTCTTCTTTCCTCTTTCTCCTTCTGTAATTCTTCCATTTTCCCTTTCATTTTGTAACTCTTCTTTCCACTTCAGGTAGCTCTACATTGAGTGACAAACCTAATTGCTTCCTGCTCTGATTGTGTGTGTGTGTGTGTGTGTGTGTGTGTGTGTGTGTGTGTGTGTGTGTGTTCCCTAAATATATCAAAAAGCTATAGACGAATTTTCGCCAAACCTTCAGGAAATAGCATCTATAATGATCGGCAGAAATAATACACTTTTGGTGAGCATTTGATCAAAGACAACCAAATGCCAGCGGCCACATATCGAATTGCATTTTGGCCAATATCTCAGCAATGTGGAATGATAATTTTATCAATTTTGATTTGTAGGTAGTTTGTACCTTAGTCAATAACAAATTTTGACGAATTTGAAATATTCTCGAAATTAGCGAAATCGCGAAAAATCGCGTATTTTATGTTTCTCCCTATTCCATTGGAATTAGATATTAGCATATACTCGTACAATATAGAGATAATTATACCATTATCTCTTGAAACAATATGGGCGAATTTTCAGCAAACCTTCCAGGATTCCCTAAATAAAGTCATCCTTTAATCAAGAAAAGGTCACTCCTGAATTCAAATTTGCCTGAAATCAGCATTCGGTCCCCGAATGCTTTTGTTTTCATATTATGCAGTTATTTGTGGCGAGTTACTTTGTCACGAACGGTTTTGACGGAAGTTTAAAAAATAGCATATAATTTTTTTTTTTTTTTTTTTTTTTTTTTTTTTTTTGCAGAAGAACCAGGTACCATAAAGCCTAACCGATAACTCATCTCGGCCTCTTCTAATAACCTACCAGTACTAACTTCTCATTTTTTTTTTGCGCTTCTACTTCATTACTTGATTTTCGACATGTCTAAATTTTTTGGTGCAGAGAAGGAGGAAACAAAGGTTAAAATCAGAGTGGTTCTTTCCTAGAAAAACAACAAGCTAAAGACAGCCAAATTCAAGATCCGTCCATCCCGAGACATCTAGACACAATGTGTTTAAAAATCTGGAGGGTCGGTAGTAAAAGCAGTTTCAAAGCCCCAGTATACAAACCACTTGGTCGCCACCGGGAGAGGGGCATATGACTGGGGTATTGATGTCCCCCTCCACCCACCCTGGACTCAGGTGGTGTTTCCTAGTTTGAAATGGAGAATGTAATACCGGTAGGTAAAGTACAGTCGGGGTCAAAGACAGTGTCAGAGGGAAGTACAGTTAAAGTCATTGCTGTGTCAAATGGAGGTAAAGTAGATGTCAAATGTTGTTACAGGTCAGTTGTAATGGAGGTGCATGGCTTCACTGCCATCACTCTCAGGCACAACTTTGGGCCCCGACTGAACATGTAGTTTGGTGTAAACGATTCTAGGGAAATGTTTACGAGAGCATGCTGTTCCATGCTCTTTGTTCCTGAAACACTGAAAAAGGTCAGCAAAGGGGGATGGTCATGAGTTTGTCTGTGGACTATTGAGACGGTAATTCAGCTCTCCCTATCACCGGCGTTCCATGTACCTTGTGAATACCGCTTTGTTTGACTGGTGCCACTATCTGCTTCGTATACTGGTGTGGCGTTGCCATAATTACTTTAATTACTTTAAGATGAAAATACAAAAGACTCATTACGAGCAGAACATTGAAACATGTGCTTGGCTGAAATGTAGTTACCTACCATAGTGGTTGTAAAACATCTGTACTGCACACTAATGAACAGTTTTTCTCCAGGTTGTATGCTAGTCATTAATGTCGGCCAGGAAGGGAGGGAAGGTGAGTGTGAGAGGTAGTTAACCTAGGAAAATAGGCAAAGGAGCATGGTAAAAGTAATTTGTTATAAGGGTCTTCATCCAATTATTTTAATAGAGTACCCAAGAGCTAAAAGAAAAGTTAAAATACTGCTTTACATACAGTGGACACATTCGTGTATATAATTAAAAGATTCATGTTGAAACAAACACACACACACACACACACACACACACACACACACACACACACACACACACACACACACACACACACACACGTACATACGTGTAGACTACACCAAGAGAGAGAAATTCAAGGTACTTCTAGAAAAGAAAGATTTTATTCTTTTTGCAGAGCGAGGGGATTCGTACCCCGGAATGTAAGCAGAGAGAGAGAGAGAGAGAGAGAGAGATGATGGACTGAGGACTGTCGGAAGAAGACTCATGCAAAGTGAAGAAAAATCGGCTGGTGATAGCAAGATTTATGTGTAGAAAAAATGAGGAAATGAGGGGTGGCGGTAAGAATAAATGAAAACCAGAACCATATATTAAACGATATGAGGTGGAAATGAAAGTGAAATTGAGAAACGAAGAGCCAGGATCAATCAAAATCTTGGGGAAAATAAAAGACACATAAATTAAGAATATGAGAGTTGGAGAGAAAAAAGGAAACAAGAAGAAAAAGAAGAAGAAGAAGAAGAAGAAGAAGAAGAAGAGAGAGAGAGAGAGAGAGAGAGAGAGGTGGAAACTGGAGGGTGAGGAAAAGGAGAGTGTGGAAGGGGTGTTACGTACTGTGAAGCTTTGCAGGGTACGAACAATCCCTGGGTCGATATGACGTTATATTATTACCAACCCAGTGCACACCCTCTGCCCACGCACGGCACACCTACTACCTACACACTGCTCGCGTAATCTCTACTTATTTTAATTTTACGACCTTTATTTTTGAATTATCGCCAGCTGCGCGTAATTCCCCTTATACCTCTATTTTACGTCACCCTCGTACACTTGATATGAAATTTTCCTCTCGATATGTTTTTCCTATCCTAAATCTGTCGTTACCTGAACACCTTTCGTAGGTTTTGTCTCACTTCATCTTCGTCTCTCTCCTTATTTTTCCTAGCATCCTCGCATCCAGTCCTTGGTTACATCCACGACTGCGAAGGGAGAACAGAAGTTATATGTTGCTCGGCGTATGTGTGTGTGTGTGTGTGTGTGTGTGTGTGTGTGTGTGTAGCTGGGTGAGAGAGAGAGAGAGAGAGAGAGAGAGAGAGAGAGAGAGAGAGAGAGCGAGAGAGAGAGAACAGAATAAACATTGCGCTAAATGTTTTTGAATCAGAAATTCAAAGGTCAAGGTCATATGGTAAGGTCCACAAGACCAGTTTTTATCCGATTAACACCAGTCTTTGTGTGAGTTCCGGGTAAGGCAAGGTTAAAAGGATTCGATGTTGAGAACAATCACTCAAAAGTGTGGGTCACAGGCAAAGGTGCAATTTACAGATCATAGAAGTCAGTTAAGTTCTAATCTAAACTAGGTGAAACTTGGTGAAAGTACTAGGGCTGAGGTAAAAACAAAGGGACTAGGTTTTATGAACAGTCTATCAAAGGTCAAGCTCGCAGAGAAAAGTAAAATGTTTGACCCCTAGTCTTTTGGTATTGCTCTCTCTAGGTGCACCTTCCTGTTAATTACTTTTTTATTCTTCATAATCCTCAGTCACCTCGGTTCTCTACTCCTTTCTTGTTTTTCTCTTCGTTCTTTCCCCTTCTCATATTTCATCTTTCATCATCTGTTCTCAGAACACAGCTCACAGTCCCACTTTCCTCTTGCCATTGTTCTCTCTCTCTCTCTCTCTCTCTCTCTCTCTCTCTCTGCTAAGTAATCTTCATTCTCGTTTCATCTCTTTCTCTCTCTCTCTCTCTCTCTCTCTCTCTCTCTCTCTGCTAAGTAATCTTCATTCTCGTTTCATCTCTCTCTCTCTCTCTCTCTCTCTCTCTGCTAAGTAATCTTCATTCACGTTTCATCTCTCTCTCTCTCTCTCTCTCTCTCTCTCTCTCTCTCTCTCTCTCTCTCTCTCTCTCTCTCTCTCTCTCTCTCTCTGCTAAGTAATCTTCATTCACGTTTCATCTCTCTCTCTCTCTCTCTCTCTCTCTTTTCAAATGCAGACTAGAAGTGAATTTCGGGCGAGATGCTGTCCAACGGATATGCCAAATCCAACCATATTACAATATAATTAGTTTCATATTCGCCCAGTAACTGTCACCATCGATCAAACACTGATGTATGATGAGATCTGGTGAATGTAACACGATATTTGTCAGTAACGTCACAGATAATGAATTTGCAGTACAATAACAGTTTGTTTTTTGCGTGAGCTGGAGAACATGCGTACGGTTCACAATGATCAACATTTTTTTGTGATGATATATTGAGCACGATGTTGTTTCATACTAAAAAAAACAGAACTGTCAAGAAAATATTTTTGAATGACATAATACCAGCCAGCAAATAGAACACATATCGCTTTCTTGATCCCTAGAACCTCATCCCGCAAACCTTCATCTCACTCTCCAACCGTCACTTTCCTCGTAGGTTGCCCTTCTCCTTTGTATCTAGAACACTGTTTCCATATCACCACTTTCTCGTACTCTCCGCATCATCGCCATGAACCTGAACTTGCTCCCCACAACTTACCTATACTCCTTCAGCCTCAGGATCGCCACATCGCCCCTTCTCACAACTTCCCTGTCTCGAATCAATACACCCCACTATTCAGTAACTATTGTTCTTTACCCATCCCACAACTTTAACTTCATATCACAGATCTACGCCTTAATCCAATTAAAAGCACAATGGACAACAATCACTCGAGGCAATGTGAACAAAAGATGCGATACTGTCCGCAAGAAGTGGCATTGGGAAACAGCCAGTGTAACAATGATAAGCAGGTAATATAATTTGAGATAATCTAATCAAATAATTCAGCAAAGAAAAGTAAAATAAATATGTGTACATATAGCACATATTGATGATATAAAAAAAAATCAAACAGAGAATGGCAAAATGAAATTCAGGAAATGTAAACTCCATCTGCATAGGAAAGGATACAAAGGCAGCCAAGATTTATATAAACTAAACATAGGATTTATCAATTTAAAAATGGAAATTCCTAGAAAAAGTAGAATGGCCTTGTGACGGAGCTTGCTGCGTGCTTGGATTAAGTTCGTTTTCACTCCATTTCTTTTGTTCTTCATATTAATTTTGTCGGTTGTAGGTGGTGGCGACCATTATCCTTTCATTTGACGCAGTGCTGCCTACCTTTTCGTTCACCTTTATCTTTCTTTTTCTGTGTCTTCCTTCTTCTTTTTCCTCTGTATTTCTTTCATTCTACCTGTCATTAATTTATTTTTCTTTCCATTTCAGGTAGCTCTACAGTGAGCGACAAGCCTAATTGTTTCCTGCTGCCCAGGAAACCATTTACAACTCTGGGTGGTAAGCTCATAACCTTATCACGGAATGATGTGGCGCCTGTTATGATGTCCCTGTTAACTGGGTGGAGAGAAACAAATGCTGCCACCTTCCAGGAATCAATCCTCCACACTTTTCCCTGCTCCTCGCAGTGGTGAGGCGCTGTCATCAAGGGAACGTCATTCCGGCAGGGGAAAATTCTGCAGTGGCAGTTGCTTGCTTGCGGTTGATGGGTCTGCTCGGCCAGACTCCAAGGGTAACGCAATAACAACAGTAGCTTTATTTTTGTTCTTGTTCACCTTCCTGAAATCTCGTTCGCTTACATTTCTTCTCTCCGTTTCCCTTTCATACATTTCTGCTCCTTTCCCAGACACGTTCAGATCTCTTCTGTTTTATCTTTTGTGTGTCATTTTCACTGCTTGTGGTTTATTCATTTTCTTGTATCTCAATTCTTTTTTGTCTCATCTACATACAGCATGCATCTTGTCTCCTTCCTCCCCGTATAGTGTTATTTCCCTTTGCCTTCCTTTCTTCTCTTCCTTACTTTTATTTCTTTCCCTCCATTACGATTGTTTGTAATCCTCCACTCCCCTGTGTCTTCGATCCTTACTTCATCTTTCCTCACTCCTTTCACTTTTTGCATTCATTGTTGAATTTCTTTTCTGGTCATTCGTTTCTTCCCTCGTCTAGTTCCTTCAGAAGTCTACGTATCTGTTCTTTCAGATCTTTCCACCAGATCTGCATTTTGTCACATGTGTGTGTGTGTTTTTTTTTTCTGTTTTTCGTTTTACTTATCTCTTCCTTCCTTGTCCTTTAGGTCCATTCTTAGTGTGAACAGTTCATTGTCTATATACTATACAGGATATTCACAAAGTATGTTTGCAGTTGGTTGTTCAATCTGTACATGGATGGGGTAATAAAAGAGGTACAAGGTAGGGTAGTGGATGTTGGAGTGACCCTGGTGAAAGAGGATAGTGTTTGGAAACTCCCTGTACTGTTGTGTGCAGATGATACTGTGTTGTTGAGTGAAGACGAAGGGGAGCTGCAAGGCTTGGTGGATGAGTTTGGGAGAGAGTGTGTAAGAAACGGAATCTAAACTTGAATGTAGGGAAGAGTAAAGTGATGGTCTTTGAGAGAGGTGAAGTCAGTGAATGTACAGCGAGGTTGGATGGTGAAGAATTGGAAAATGTGAGTACGTTTAAGCACTTGGGTAGTGTGATGAGTAAGGATAGAGGTTTGAAGGGTGAAGTGCTTGAAAGGGTACAGCAGGGAAGAAAGGTTGCTGGCTCTTTGAGAGCAGTGATAAGAAACAGGGAAGTGAGCATGGAAGTTAAAAAGTTACTACATGACAGTATGTGATACCAACTTTACGTATGGAAGTGAAGCTTGGACGTTGTTGGAAGGACACAAGTCAAGAGTGAGAGCAGTGGAAATGAGTTATTTAAGAGGAGCCTGTGGAGTGACATGGAGAGACAGGCTGACGAATGAGGATATAAAGGAGCGTTGTGGTGTGGATGTGATAGGAAACGCTATGAGGAACACACTAAGGTGGTTTGGCCATGTGGAGAGGATGGAGGGTGAGAGACTGACGAAGAGAGTGTATGTGAGTGAGGTGGAGGGGGGAAGAGGGAGGGGGAGGCCGAGGATGAGATGGAGGGATGGGGTGGAGAGGTATATGAGAGAGGGGGGTGTGAGTTGGGAGCGGGGCAGTGAAATGGCGGAGGACAGGGCGACTTGGAGGCAATTTGTTTGTGGCCACCCCAAACGAGATTGAGTCGTCTGGCAACAGATAGATAGATAGATGTTTTCAGTGCTTAAACATTTTTATAAAAATAAAGATTCATTGATATACCTGTGAAATTTGTTACGTAATGAGGAGTAATAATGAAAGTTTTTCTTGTTTTGTACACTTCTACATGGGCACCATCCGTTCCATGAAGCACATCAAAAAGTTATTGCCACGTTTGCCGCAACATAGCTTCATCAGTGGTGGCATTAGCGTCAGTGATCCTTTGTTTCAGGTCGCTGATGCCCAGTACCTTTGTTCGATACGCGATATTTTTAACATAGCCCCATAGGAAGAAGTCCATGGGAGTGATATCTGGGGAACTATGTGGCCAAGGAATTGGGCCATCTCTTCCAATCCACCAGTCTGGATATGTTTGTTTTAGTAACTCACGAACACGCAATCCCCAATCGGTTGGCTGAATGTCTTGTGCTTGTGGTACTACTGTACGTATTCGGTCAAAAGATCTAGGTCAGTTGTTCTTAACCTTTTTTGAGTCACGTACGCTATGAACCCCTTCCCTATAAAAATGTACATAAGCACAAACGCAGCATTTTGCATGCAATGAATTTATATTATTTTATTGAAAACTACCTCACGCAGTATATCACAAAGTATAAAACAGTCTTTACAAAGAATTATGTTTCTAATTCTTTTTCAAGCAAAACTAATGTCCACTCGAAAAAATGAAATTCAATCAAACTTGAGCAAATTAAACAAAACAAAACTTTAAGTCTGCTCACAAGTTCATTTCAGTGAGAGGGTTGTTGTTGCTGTTTGGCTTGAATAAGATGAAATTGTGGAGTGGTCTTTGACAAGGCAACACGCATGTCATCGTTGACATCCAGTTGATTTCGACTTTTTATTTTGATAGAAACAAGCGCTGAAATCCCTGACCCACAAAGGTATGTATATGGTTGCAAAAGGAATCAGAGCACCGATAGCTCGCTATGCCAGACGAGGGTAGGCTTGTGTCAACGAACACCAGAATTCTTCAAGACTTCATTTTTTTTTTCTTTTTTTTTTAGTTAATGATGCCAAACGGCATCACGCACTCTCGCTAAATTGTTCTCAATTATTCTGACCTTCACGGACCCCCTGTATCCCATCCATGGACCCCTTGGGGGTCCATGGACCCCATGTTATGAACACCTGTTCTAGGTAAACATCTCCGGTAATTGTTTTCTCTGGGGGGGGAAAAAAAATGGCCCAATGATTCACACACATTTGGACTATCCTGTTGAAGCTCCCTAATTTTATAGGGGTTTTCTGATCTCCCTATCCTCACACTGTGTTTGTTCAGCTTCCCTGAGAGAAGAAAGCTTGCGTCATCAGTAAAAGAAACACATGTGAGGAAGTCTGCATCCTCAGGGAGTCGATCCAGCATATTAACTGCAAACTCTTTTCTTTTTGGCTTATTTGGTTAAAGTGCCTAGAACAGTTGCACTTTGTATGCATATAGCAGCAATTTCTTGCGTAGGACTTTGTACTCTGTTGAATGGTAGTTGTAACTGCCTGCCAGCAGTACGGATGAATTTTATCGGGCTGCAAACAAATGCTTTACGCACACGATCGATGTTTTCATCAGATGTTCTTGGTCGACCAGTCCTCTCTCTGTCCAGCACTGTCCTTGGCTTCATATTTATTTTTTTTCCTTTGTGCCATTTGCAAATAGACGGACATGATAGCGGATGCTTTCCATACGTAGTCCTGTAATTTCGCTGAGTCTGTATATTCGATTTTGTTTCAGTAAACCAAGATATGCACTGTGCTTTATCTTCAGGGGTGGATATATTTATTTGCCAACACTTTTTACCTCATTGCACTACCTGAAATAGATAAATCAGAATATACCGGTAAGGTAAAACATGATAACACTGGTCGACAAAATTTAAGTGTTATGGTTCTTGTATATTTTTAGGTGATTCTAGGCAACAAAACCTGTAAATTTCGAATATGATATCCAATTCTTGCCTTTACGTCCAGTTTTCGAGAACCGTTATACCATAGAAAAATCTGCTCGTGTGTTGGAAAATCCGATTCGACTCCAGTCATACAGGCTAGATATACCTTGTAAAGTTGCATTCAGCTAGTAATTGTGGCGGTTATATAAGTTTTAGTTAAGTACCTGAATCACAAGATATTTAGCAACTCAAAGTGAATCAGCTACAGCCGAAAGTCGGGTAAAATATCCAATCATCAAGCAGATGATATAATATTTTTTTTTACACCAATGTATGCAGTGGTGGTCTTATATTTGCTATTATTCCAATTCAGCTTTTTTTTTTTTTTTTTTTTTTTTTACAGTGCCTTGATCTGTGTTGGCAAGCCATGGAGCACCGCAACTGTATGAATGCATCAGACTCTTTCTTCTTCATCTGCGGGTTCTTTACACCTGAAAGCCTGAAGAGACCAATTACAAGGTATGTTAAAAGTGCTTACAAACATTACATCACATCCAGAAGGTAATCAAAACAAGAAGCGGGTATCCCATAATTCATGCATGCTCGGTGTAAACCACATGAAACGGCCATCATGTATGCCTTTCATTGTTTTTTTTTTTTTTTAATGAGAGGAAGATGGAACCAAAGGCCATGAGCCCTCAGTAACAGTTCCCTCCAAGAGAAAAACAAAATACAATAGAGAGCCAAATTCAAGATCAGATCATTTTGAGATGCCTGGACACACTGCATTTGAAAGACTGGAGATCATAAGCAGCAGGAAATACAGACAGAGGGACACAGTTCCAGAGCTGACCTGTTGCATAAATGAAAGACTGGGAGTAACGGTCAACTCTTGCATTAGAGAGTTGGACAGAAAAGAGATGAGAGTTTGCTGCCAGACAGGTGCTACGCGCCCGTTGTAGAGGTGGAGGAATGCAAGCAAACAGTTCAGAGGAGCAGTGACCATTAAAGTAGCGATAGAAAAGAGATAAAGATGCAACAGTGCGGTGAAGAGACAGAGGTTGAAGGGAGTCAGTAAGAGGAGAGTTAATGAGACGAAAAGCCTTTGACTCCACCCTATTGAGAAGAGCTGTATGTGGGGAGCCTCCCCACAAATGAGAGCTGTACTCCACACAGGGGCGGATAAAACCCCTGTATAGAGTCAATAATTGTGCAGGGGTAAAGTAAGAGTGGAGTCGGCTTAGCACACCCAATCTCTTGGAAGCAGATTTTACAAGAGATGTAATATGATTTTTCCAAGATAAATCCCGAGTAAATGAAACCCCAAGCATGTTCAAGGATGATGCAGGACTAAGCTGAATATTATTAAACATTAGTGGGTATACCTTTGGAAGATTTTGACGGGTTGATAGGTGTAAGAACTGAGTCTTAGAAGCATTAAAAACAACCATATTATTTTTACCCCAGTCAGAGATACGAGCCAAGTCAGACATTAGGTGTGCCATAGCCTCATCCCTTGTTTGTTGAAGCAACTGTTGAGATGGGCGTTGCGGGAACCGAATGGAAAGGTGAAGGGTGGAGTCATCAGCGTATGAGTGGATAGGGTTAGATGTACAGCTTAGAAGATCATTGATGAATAAAAGGAAGAGAGTTGGTGATAGGACAGAGCCCTGAGGAACACCAATGTTGATAGATCAAGGAGAAGAACGATGGCCGTCTACAACAGCGGCTATAGAACGACCAGAAAGGAAGCTAGCGATGAAGGCACAGATAGAAGGATAGAAACCGTAGGAGGGCAGTTTGGAAATAAAAGATTTATGCCAGACTCGATCGAAAGCCTTTGAGACGTCAAGTGCAATGACAAAGCTTTCACCAAAGTCCCGAAAGGAGGATGACCAGGAGTCTGAAAGGTAGGTGAGAAGATCGCCAGTGGAGCGTCCCTGATGGAACCCATACTGACGATCGGAAAGAAGGTTGTGATAGGAAAGTTGCCTTAAAATTTTTCTATTGAGAATTGACTCGAAAGCTTTTGAAATACAGGACGTTAAAGCAATTGGACGATAGTTGGAGGGTTGGGAATGGTCACCCTTCTTTGGGACTGGATGAATGAGAGCAAACTTCCAGCAAGAAGGAAAGGTACAAGTTGACAGACAAAGGCGAAGCACAGTTCTTGAGAACAACAGGAGGGACCCCATCAGGCCCATATGCCTTGTTAGTACTGAGGCCAGTGATGGCAGAAAATACATCAACTGAAGAAATTTTAATGTCAGCCATGAGGAAGTCAGAGGGGGGAAGTGATGGAGGAACAGCACTGGAATCGTCTAAGGAGGAATTGGAGGAGAAAGTCTGTGCGAAGAGATCTGCTTTATCAGTAGAAGAAATAACTACAGAACCATCAGAGTAGAAAAGAGGAGGAAAGGATGATGAGGTAAAGTTGTCAGAAAGGTTTTTGGCAAGGTGCCAGAAGGAGCGGGAAGAATTCGAGTTGGAGAGTTGAGGTCATTTAGTATGGATGAAATTATTTTTAGTAGAGCGAAGAACAGACTTAGCACGATTCCGGGCAGAAACGTAAAGATGATGTGATTCAGGGGTGGGTTGGCTCCGGTACCTTTTGTAGGCCCTCTCCTTGTTTCGGACAGCATTAGAACAAGCGTGATTAAACCAAGGCTTTCTTGCGTTAGTCAAAGGATATGAGAAAGGAATGTATGCTTCCATGCCCGAGAGAATAACCTCCGTAATGCGCAAGGCACACTCAGATGGCTCACGGCCATGGAAGCAATAATCATTCCAGGGAAAATCAAAGAAGTACTGCCTGAGGGCCTCCCAGTCTGCGGCTCTAAAATGCCACAGACGACGTTTCCCTGGAGAGTCCACAGGCCGTACCGGAGTGATAGGACAGGTTAAGGTAATAAGGTTGTGATCGGAGGAGCCCAACGGAGAGAAAAGATTAACAGAGTAAGTAGAAGGATTAGTTGTGAGGAAGAGGTCAAGTATGTTGGAGCTCTCTCCAAGGCAGTCAGGGATACGGGTAGGGTGCTGTACAAGCTGCTCTAGGTCATTAAGGATAGAAAAGATGTAGGCTTGTTCACCAGGTGGATCCATGAAAGGAGAGGAGAGCCAAAGGTGGTGGTGAACATTGAAATCTCCAAGAATGGAGATTTCAGAGAAAGGAGAAATGGATAGAATGTGTTCCATCGTAGAAGTAAGATAGTCAAAGAATTTTTGATAGTCAGTAGAATTAGGGGATAAGTAAACAGCACAGATATATTTAGTCAAAGAATGACAGGAAAGCCGAAGCCAGAGTGTGGAGAATTCAGAAGAATCAAGTTCAGGAACACGAGAGCAAGATAAGTCGTTGCGTATATATACACAACAGCCACCTTTGGCTTTGTACCAGTGGTTTGCCGCAAACCAAGTGATCACTGTCCTGACTGCTGCTGTTGCCTAATTAACACCAAAGGGAATTCAGTGAAAACTCGGTCCAAGATCAGGTATCCTTACATACCTTCGCTAAGGCAAGCACCCCATGGCTCTGAGCTTCCAGTTCCAGACCCTCCATTAAGTACCACAAGTGAATCAGAATCTAGTGAGAAGGAGTGTTGCAGGAATGCAGACTTTCAAGAGCAAGGAGCCATTCCTCATCAGTCACGTAGAGCTGCATGACCTTATAAGAGACCTTAACTCCCCCAAGGACAAAAATGATTTCCTTGGATCTCGACTCAAACAAAGGAGCACGTTACAAGGTGCTTGTACCACTACCTTTCATCGTAGACATGAAAAGCTCTCGATATACTTCTCGATGGATGACATGCTTTGTTACTGTTACGATGTATAAGAGAAAGAGAAAGAGAGAGAGAGAGAGAGAGAGAGAGAGAGAGAGAGATTAAAGGTCCTTGGAGAAGAGAAAGATATTATTCTTTTTTAGGGCGAGGGGATTCGTACCGTGGAATATACGAAGAGAGAGAGAGAGAGACGGAGGATTGTCTGAAGAAAAATTTCATGCAAACTGCGGGAAAAACCAGCTGGTGAAAGCAGGATTTATGTATAGAAATAATGAGGAAATGAGGGGTGGCGGTAGGAATAAATAAAAACCAGAATCACCAATTAAATTATATGAAGTGAAAATGAAGGTGACATTGATAAACGAAGAGTCAGGACCAATGAAAATCTAGGGAAAAATTAAAAACATACAAATTAAGGATATGAGACTTGGAAAGAAGTAGACAGAGAGAGAAAGGTGGAAATTGGAGGGGGAGGAAAAGGAGAGTGTGGAAGGGGTGTTACGTAATGTGCACCTTTGCAGGGTACGAACAATCCCGAGGGAGATATGACTTTATATTATTACCAACCCACCGCACACCCTCTGCCCACCATTATTTTTTTTATGTGTCCGACTCTGGGCACAGGCTTCACAGCCTGCTCTCAAGGACCAGTAGTCCTCCTACATACCATACACCTCTACATATCACCACTTCGGCGCTGACACCCACCGTCCATATTGAATACATGCTAGGGCTGTCCCATACAGGACTGGTGTATTGGTATTAGCGGGGGTATTTTTACGACATGTCGGCGGGTCTTCTGGTAGATTAGTGAAGTCTGTTTTTTTATTAAATTCAAATCCTTAAACTGTTCTCTGCCCCAGCGGGGATTTGAACCTGGGTCCGGCAGGACTGCAGGCCACTTCTCTACCGACTGAGCTACTGCCTTCCCCACACCTACCACCTATACACTGCTCTCGTACTCTCCACTTATTATAATTTTTCGTCCTTTATATTTGAATTAGCATCAGTTTTACGTAATTTTCTTTCTATCTCCATTTTACGTCACTCGTACATTTGAAATAAAATTTTCCTTTTGTCTTGTTTTTTCCTATCCCGAATCTGTAGTTACGCGAGCATCTTTCTGAGGTTTTGTCTCACACTTCATTTTCGTCTCTCTCGTTAATTTTCTTAGCATCCTCGCATCCAGTTCATGGTTACATCCACGACTGCGAAGGGAGAACATGTGTTATGTGTTGTACGACGTGTGTGGGTGGGTGGGTGGGCTGTTGAGTTGGTGGCTTGGAGAGAGAGAGAGAGAGAGAGAGAGAGAGAGAGAGAGAGAGAGAGAGAGAGAGAGAAATAACTTAAACAAAGGACCTAATGTTTTGGAATCAATAATTCAAAGGTCCAGGTAATAAAGAACAGTTTTTATCCGAGTAACACCAGTCTTCGTGTGAGTTCAGGGTAGGGCAAGGATAAAAGGATTCGATGTTGAGAACAATCACTCAAAGGTGTAGGTCACAGGCAAAGGTCCAATTTACAGATAAAGAAGTCAGTTCAGTTTTAATCAAAACTAGGTGAAACTTGGTGAAAGGCCTGGGGGTGAGGTAAGAATTAGATATTATGAACAGTCTATCAAAGGTCAAGCTCGCAGAGAAAAGTAAAATGCTTGACCCTTAGTCTTTTGGAATTTCTCTCTCTAGGTGCAACTTCCTGTTAATTATTTTGAAACTCTTCTTCCTCCTCAGTCACTTCAGTTATCTACTCTTTTCTCGTTTTCTCTTCGTTCTTTCCGCTTCTCACATTTCATCTTCCATCATCTGTTCTCAGCACACAGCCCTTATTCCCACTTTCCCCTTACCACTGCTCTCTCTCTCTCTCTCTCTCTCTCCGCTAAGTAATCTTATCCACATTTCCTATTTCTCACTCTCTCTCTCTCTCTCTCTCTCTCTCTCTCGTCAAATGTAGGTCACAAATCAATTTCAGGCGGGATGCTGTGCAACGCATATGCCAAGTCCAACTAAATTACAATGTAAATAGTTTCATTTTCTCTACGAAACTGTCACTACTGATCAAACACTGATGTATGATGAGATCTGGTGAATGTAACACGATGTTTGTCAGTAACGTCACAGATAATGAATCTGCAATACAATAACCGTTTGTGTATTGCGTGAGCTGAAGAACATGCGTACAGTTCACAATGATCAAAAAATGTTTTTGATGATATACTGAGGACGAAGTTGTTTAATAATAAAAGAATAACTGAGCTGCCAAAAAAATATTCTTGAATGATAAAGTACCAGCCAACAAATGTAACACATATCGCTCTCTTGATCCCCAGGACCTCATCCCCCAAACCATCTCACTCTCCAACCGCCATTTTCCTCGGAAGTTGCCCTTCTCTCTTATATCTCGTACACTACCTCCATGTCACCACTTACCCCTTCTTTCCACATCATCATCATCTTTCTCCCCATGACTTACCTATAGGCCTACTCCTTCAGCCTCAAGCCCGACACATCATCCCTTCTCACTAAATCCCTGTTTCACATTATTACACCTCATTTTACGACAACTAATTTTCTCTCCTTTACCCAGCCTATATCTTTAACTTCATAACACAGATCTACGCCTTAATCTAATTAAAAGCACAAAGGACAGCAATAACCCAAGGCAATATGAACAAAAGATGTGATATTGTCGTCTAGAAGTGGCATGGGGAAACAGCCAATGTAACAGTGATAAGGAAGTAAATATGTTTTGAGATAATCTTATCAAATGATTCGACAAAAAAACGTAAAAAATTAATGTGTACATGTAGCACATATTGTTGATATTACATAAAAATTATCAAATAGAGAATGACGAAATGAAATTCCGGATATGTAAAAGCCATCTGCATAGGAAAGGATTCAAAGACAGCCAAGATTTATATAAAGTACCCTTAGGACTTATCAATTTAATAATGGAATTTTCCAGAAAAAGTAGAATGGCCTCGTGACGGAGCCTACTGCGTGCTTGGGTAAAATTTGTTTTCACTCCATTTCTTTTGTTCGCCTTATTTATTTTGTTGGTGGTAGGTGGGGGCCACCTTCATCCTCTCGTTTGACATAGTGCTGCCTACTATTCGTTCACCTTTGTCTTTTTCTGTGACTTTTTTCCTCTTTTTCTTCTGTATTTCTTCCATTCTTCCTCTCATTATTTTACTCTTCTTTCCACTTCAGGTATCTCTACACTGAGTGACAAACCTAAATGCTTCCTGCTGCCCAGGAAACCATTTACAACGCTGGGTGGTAAGCTCATAACCAAATCACGGGATGATGTGGCACCTGTTATGATGTCCCTGTTAACTGGGTGGAGAGAAGCAAATGCTGCTACCTTCTGGGAATCAAACCTCCACACTTTTCCCTGCTCCTCGCTGTGGTGAGGCGCTGTTTGCATGGGAACGTCATTCCTCGGCAGGGGATGGCAGTTGCTTGCTGGCGGTTGATGGATCTGCTCGGCCAGACACCAAGAGTAACGCAACAACAACAACAACAATAGCTTTATTTTTGTTGCTGTTGTTCGCCTGCCTGAAATCTCTTTCGCTTACTTTTCTTTTCTCCGTTTCCCTTCCTTACATTTCCTCTTCTTTCCCCAGACACTTTCAGCTCTCTTCTATATTATCTTTTGTGTGTCCTTTTCACTGCTTATGGTTTATACATACTCTTGTATCTCAGTTCTCCTTTGTCTCATCTACATACAGCATGCATCTTTTCTCCTTTATTCTCATGTAGTCTTATTTCTCTTTGCCTTCCCTTCGTCTCTTCCACACTTTTACTTGTTTCCCTCCTTTACGATTGTTTGTCTATCCTCTACTCCTCTGTCTTTGATGCTTACTGCATTCTTCTTCTCCCCTTTCTTATTTTACATTCACTGTTGAATTTCTTTTCTGGTCATTCGTTTCTTCCCCTGTCTAGTTCCTTCAGAACTCTACGTATCTGTTCTTTTAGATCTTTCCACCAGTTCTGCATTTTGTTACTTTTCTGATTTCCGTTTTACTTATCCCCTCCTTCGTTGTCCTTTAGCTTCATTCTTAGTGTGAAAAGTTAATTTTCTATATACTGTACAGATGTTCACAATGTATGTTTAGAGTGTTTAAAGATTTAAAATAAAAATTAGTTGATAAACCTGTGAAATTTGTTACATAATGAGGAGTAATAATGAAAGTTTTTCTTATTCAATACACTTCTACATGGGCATCATTCGTTGCACGAAGCACATCAAAACTTTATTGCCATGTTTGCTGCAACATAGCTTGATCAGTGGTGGCATTAGCGTCAGTGATCCTTTGTTTCAGGTCGCTTTTGTCCCGTAACTTTGTTCGATACGAGATATTTCTAACATAGCCCCAAAGGAAGAAGTCCATGGGAGTGATATCTGGGGAGCTAGGTGGCCAAGGAATTGGGCCATCTCGTCCAATCCACCAGCCTGAATATGTTTGTTTTAGTAACTCACGAACACGCAGTCCCCAATTACTCGGCTGAAGGTTTTGTGCCTGTGGTACTACTATACGTATTCGGTCAAAAGATCTAGGTAAACATCTGCAGTAATTGTTTTCTGTGAGGAAAGAAGTAAGGCCCAATGATTCACACACATTTGGACTATCCCGTTGAAGCTCCCTAGTTTTATAGGGGTTTTCTGATCCCCATAACCTCACATTGCGTTTGTTCAGCTTCCCTGAGAGAAGAAAGCTTGCCTCATCAGTAAAAGAAACACATGTGAGGAAGTCTGCATCCTCAGGGAGTCGGTCCAGCATGTTAACTGCAAACTCTTTTCTTCTTGGCTTATCATTTGGTTAAAGTGCCAGGAACAGTTGCACTTTGTATGCATATAGCCGCAAATTTTTGCGTAGAACTTTGTGCTCTGTTGAGAGGTAGTTGTAACTGCCTGGCAGCATTACGGATGAATTTTATCGGGCTGCAAACAAATGCTTTACGCACACGATCGATGTTTTCATCAGATGTTCTTGGTCGACCGGTCCTCTCTCTGTCCAGCACCGTCCTCGGCTCCACTTTTTTTTTTTTTGGTGCCATTTGCAAATAGACGGGCATGATGGCATATGTTTTCCATATGTAGTCCTATTATTTCGCTGGGTCTGTATATTCGATATTGTTTCAGTAAACCAAGATATGCACTGTGCTTTATCTTCGGGGGTAGCCATTTTTATTTACCAACACTTTTTACATCTTTGCACTACCTGAAATAGACAAATTAGAATATAAGTAAAAACACTGACAATCTCATTATTTTGCAATGAGAGGGTCTAGTATGTTAAGTGCTTCGTGCCTCAGTGTCGTTCAGCTTGGACATTTGGTTTGTCCTATTTTGTTTGGTATTCGGTTCGGGTTCGTTTCGTGAGGTGGCAAGTAGCGAGGGGGCGTGACGTGGCATAGGAGGTTAGGTGGTAGTTTCCATTCTCAGTACCGTCAGTTGCTCCCCAACCACCAGCCAGGTAAGGTAACTCTTGATTTTTTTTTCTCGTGCCAGTGGCTTTGTGTTGATTTTGTGGTTTTATATTGAGTCTCTATTGTTGTGGTAATTTTTTTCCATTATTGGGTCAACTTTTGACAGTGAATTGTTTATTTTGTGGGTTTCCTCATTAGGGTCCTACATCTGTCGAAGGCCGGACAGGGGAGGCATCCATTATGTTCCGTTAGACTTCTGTGTGGTGTTCCTGCCCGAGTGGTACACAGCTGGCTACGATTATGGAACACCCTGGGATACAGAAGAGGGCCAACAATCGAAGTTTAACGTAGAGAAATTATAACATAACTGATAAAGGACTTTATAGGGGACTTGTGTATGTATTTAACGGTGGTATAAACATTTATGATTATTTTTGTAATAAATTAATTAATTTTTGTCTGTTTACCATTAACCCAAGTGCAACACTCCTGATACCTAATCCCTGATTTATGCTGTCTACTCACCGGACTACTTTGTTTTTAGAGAACCTGAAGTATACACATGAAACAAAATGTTTTCAGTTATCTCATCATCTGTATTTTTATTAAACTACTGTGATCACCCTGTCTATTACATTTTCACATTCTCGGCATTTCCCAACATTATGAAATCTTTCCAAAGAATTAGCTCACTCTCGTCTTTAAAAGCATGTTACCTTATGTTATCAGATTTCTATCACATAACAATACTCTTCCTCTTCTCTTATTCTCCTTTTTTTTTAGCCTTAGCATATTAACAATAACTTCCATAATAAGCTATCTTCTCAATTATTTCTTCTGTCTCCTTGCTTTCTACTTCCACTCATAATTCTCCTTGGGGAGCGCGGTAGCACAGTGGTAGCGCGCTGGACTCTTAATCGGAGGATTGCGAGTTCGAGCCTCGCCCGGGCTGCCGTGCTGGGAGTGGTAGCTCGCTCCTGTAACCCTAGCGGGGCTATATAGTCCAATACAGGCCTTAGCTCGGGGGAACTCCATTTCTCCTTTTTTTTTTTTTTTTTTTATAATTCTTTTTTTGAATATATTTTCCCTTGCGAGTAGTGCCTAAGGAGCCTGGCTTAACAGTGGGTGTAAAGCGACGGGACAGTTTCAGTGCAACGGCGCGCTTGGATGGTGTCCCTGTAAACTGTACTGACAGGGTGGTCCGAGGCCACTGCCACAGCCACAGGCCACTGCTGGTGTGCTATGAGTCACAGGTCTTATGCCTGGACTTGGGAATGTGCAGATAGGCAGGGCCTGTGGTCCATCTCCTCTTGTACCTGACATAACAAGGAAAAGCAAAAGCATTTACAGCAAGCCTGTGGAAATCGAGTCACCTAAGGGGTTCAGAGTGGCATCGTGGAATGTGGATAGTCCAAAGGGTTGAGCAGGGTATGGGGTAGAGACTCGGAGTAGGAGGTGTGTGGATGCCTGTTCCCTAGAACACTTCGGGCTCAGGGGAGGTTCAGCTAGGATGCTTGGTGGGAAGAACTGTCGGTATAAGCCATTCCAGCAGGCAAGTGTGGACGGCTATGGTGGTGTGGGTATGCTGCTGGAGGAGAAATGGGTGGAATGTGCCATGGAGATAATGAGAGTTAATAAAAAGAGTAGACCAGTGAAAATATTGTTTGGTTAATTTATAATTTCAGTTATATTGGCATATGCTTCACAGGCTGGCTTAGATTATGAAGAAGAAAAGGGATTTGGGGATGACTTTCCATGTGTGGCTGGTGGTGTGGGGGATGATGAGATTGCAGCTTTGGTTGGGGATTTAAAATGGTCATGTGGGGGAAGCAGCTCAAGGATATGAATGGGGGCACAGGGGTAGTACGTCAAATGTGGAAAGGGAAAGGATACTCGTATTTCGGGAGGCAGTCGACGTACTGTAACTGTGTGAACACACATTTTAGGAAAAAGAGGGTAGGCTGGTTGCATATGAATCTGGTGGTAATAGTCGCCAGACTGACTAATTTCCTGGTCAGGAGGGCTGATACTAGTAGAAGGTTGGTGAAGGATTTTAAAGCTAAATGGAGCAAAGTGTCACAAGCAATATAAATTACTGATGACATGGTACAGAAGGAGCATTTGGTGTAGAAGAGGACCTGTGCACCCAGGAGAAAAATATGCATGTTGAAAAACGAAGTTGGTGACAAGGAGAACCAGAGCTCCTATTTCAGCAGTCCTCGGGACTAGCTTTTGATCACCACATTTGTTGAGCAATTTCAGTATTCAGGTAACACGGGGAGTAAGCCAGTTTAATGTCCTATACATTTTCCTTTGTCTGCACTAAACTATAAGCACACTGCACACCACACTTGCCGTTCCAAAGTTTGAGAAACTGATATCCCAAGAGGGCAAACACCCACCCCCGGCATCTGGGTAGTGGTGGTGGTCATAAGTGTCTTCTATCTGCCGCTCTCCCAGTGACGACCACGTGAGATGCATGGAACCATTATCTGATTCACTATACACTCATTCCTGCAACATCTGTTACCTTCCTTTAAAATTCTCTTCTGTGGACACTACCTGTCTTCTTTTATACCTCACCATCTCTTCCTCAGTGAGACTTAAGCCCTGTCCACACGAGCGGGCAATGCCCGCGGGCACAAGCGAGCAGTTTGCCTGTTGACGGGCTCACCGCTTGTGCCCGAGGGCATTGCCCGCTCGTGTGGACAGGGCTTTAGATATCTGACGTGATTGACAGGAAACTATTCTGTGTTTCCTTCTACTTTATACTCATTTCATAGCCAAGAGTGGTTGTTGTGTCTATGTAAGTAACATATTTTGTTTGCATGTTCCTGAGCTTGACTCCTTTGAATTCTATACATTCCGACGTCCTCTTTCCTGCCATTCTCTGACTTAATAGACGTGTTTTGTGCTTTTCCCACAGTTCTATCGATCATGAAGAATTCTTTGGCTATCGTACTTCTACAAGGGAACATATTTAGTCAATTTCGTCTATGAAATCTCCATTCCAGGTTACTTCAGTGTTCACCACCACCTTTGGCTTTCCTGTCCATTCACTCGCCTAGTGGACAGTCCCAAATCTTTTCTATCGCAAATCACCTAGAGGAGCTTGCACAGCACTTTACACATATCCCTGATTGCCTTGGAAAGAGTTCCAGCATTCTTTTGCTTTTCATTACAATTAATCATTTTACCTACTTTGTTAATCTTTTCTCTTTGCTGGGTTCCTCCAGTCACAACTTAATCAGTTTAACCTGTCCTATTGCTCCAGTTAGGCCTGCGGACCCTCCCAAGAAGCGTTGACTGTGGCACTTTGGGGCTGCTGATTGGAAGGCCCTCAGGCAGTACTTCTTTGATTTTCCTTGGAATAAATACGTCTTCCTTGGCTAAGAGCCATC